>NC_141618.1:612500-912500 GCF_047967505.1 Dipteris shenzhenensis
CAACACCATTTGAGTTATTGGTTGACCATATGGATGTTTCCTTGTAGCAAAGAAACATGGTGCTGGTACCGCAAGGCCATTTTCGGAGAGAATGTTTTTCCCTTAATTGTACACCCTGGACATTTAACCGGACTCCCTTGATTGGTTCTTTGAATGGCCCAAAAGGCATCTGTCACCTTTCGCTCCACCGTCCTTTTCCCATCCTGGTGAGGCAAAACTTCTTGTTGGCCTTGCGAGGTGGTGTTTATTCCAGTAGGTTCCTCACCTATTAATATTCTTTGAGGACGTCCTCTACTTTGCATGGGTTGGTTGACATAATCATATTCAAGCCTATGGCTACTACCCTCTGAAGGTCCGTTTACATGTACTGGTTTTCTCCTCTTCTGCATAGTCTCCCTATCACCTTCCAAGTGCATTCTTTCATTATACTGTGGGGTTCCATCTATCACATCCCTAACAACATGTACCACGTCCGAAGGCCTACATGTCTTGCCCTCTCTTTGCCCTCTCTTGATCTCTGCTACAAGGAGGTAATAGATGGGCCATGAACTATGTGTTGTCCCTCATCATAAGCATGTTTCTTTGCACTTTGGATGATAGCATTGCACAGATCACAGATAGCAACATCATACAAGGAGATCTTGGTTTTGAAACCTTCTCCAGCTAGCCAACTATGTTGTTTGGTTTCAATAGATTTATAGTCAATGTTGGGGTTATGCCAAGGCTTTGGATTACCTGTTAACAATGTAAATTACGATCAGTGTTCTCAGTTTGCAAAATTTATCAGTACATTTGAGGTGGCCAAAAAATCTCAAATGATGCCCATTTTCCAAAAATTTGAAGACACAAAAAGTTCCCATTTGACATTTCCATGAAGGTGTGTCAATTCGGGGGTCCACATAAACAATTGCATCATCGATAATTGTTTAGAAGAATGGTAAATAGGCCAAACATCAGCACCACGAGCACGAGGGTAGCCAGGATGGATAGAAAGATGAACAACATGCTTACTCGATGGGTGTACATTTGATGAAAATCAATTTGTAAAAATTCAAGCATTAAAATCACTCAACACTTAAGTATATCACAACAATTAAAATACAACACCGAAAGTTCTATTTTATAAAAATGAATGCAAAAACAATAGTCATTTGCAATTTCATGGGATAGAAATAGAATACTTACATGCTGCTCCAATCAATGCATGCCAAAAAATATGAACATAAAAATAAGTAAATACTTGATTTTTCTCTTTCAATAACAAATGATTACTAAGGCCTACCCATTGGGGGAAGGCCAATAAAAACACAAGTCAACAAAAATTTTGCATGTTGCAAGTTCTTGCTAGCTCCCTCCACTCACTTTTGTCTTCTCCTCCATCACCTCCACCTTACCACTCCTCACATTCTTTTGAGCTAAGGCTGGCTACTTTTGAGTAGTATTCCATTGTGTTATTACATAAATTCCCCCTTTGGGAAGATTCTCACCAAAAGAGTCCTCCAAAACTAGAGATTATTCACCTAATTTAAAAATCTTACCAACCTGCCTGCTTAATAATGATTAGGTAGCAATGCACTTATCATTATATTGATCATCAATAAGATAGCATAGTTGAATAGATAACATTTGAGATATAGAAGAAAAACGCAAGTCAACAACAATGTTGCACGTTACAAGTTCTTCCTACCTCCCTACACCCACTTTTGTCCTCATGTCCATCACCTCCACCTTGCCACTCCTCACATTCTCTAGCCGTCTTTCCATAAGCAACATGGGAACATATTATAATTCATCGCACCATCTTCAAAATCCATTAACAAAATTGATATATGTCATTGAACCTGTATGGGAACTACAGTCTTCGCAACCGAGGATCCATAGGAAATGTTCCTCTCATGCCAAGAACATCGTACAATTGCTTGGCCTGAGGAGCATTATAGGTTGGACATGCACTCCTAACCTTTAACGTATTTGCCAAGATACCAAGTGAAACCGATGGTGGCATGAGAGTGCATAGTAACCGATCATCATATCAAAGTGGTCTTGGCATATTAGACATAAAGGCCCATCATCCACAAAGGTAATACGCATTGGAAGGGTGGAGGGTTTTCTGATAGCCAGCCCCAAAAAATTAGAATCCAAGTTACGAACAAGGCCTCCATGTTCAATGTGTTGGAGTGTGGCTTGTGCATCTCGTGCTTGTTGAGAATATGCAGTGGAGATGCGGCATTGTCCTCATAGGCATTTTCACGTTCTTGCCTCTGTCCGGTTTGTTGGAGCATCGTTGGAGCATTGCATTTAGGCGATTTACTTTAGCAAGAAGCCGCTTGTTCTCACTCATCACCCATTGATATTTAGACATAGCATCACTTACTATGATGCTTGGAAACATGAGATCTTCCCTTGTTGCACTTTGCAGTGCAGGCTGTGGACCCTCTGCACTGTCATCCCCCTCTACACCTTCATCTCCCGCAGCTTCACGCATGTTCATAAATAGTTTAGAGCTTGTCACAGAAACTACATAGACATAAAACATGGCTAATGAGTACACTATGTATGATATAACAACTATGAGCACAGATGGAACAAAATGGCATGTACTTCACTCACTTGAAGCCAGGCTTCCCACGTTAGGAGGTGGTGATACAATGATGGGGATAGCAGTGGCGGTGGTTGTCCTTGGTTGCGATGTCTTTTTGCTGCATGTTCAAGGCAAGGAGGTGAAGTGTTGAGCATGAACTTTTCATACAACATCTTTGCAAAGTAGAGTGGCACAGCTCCGCTATGAGGCTTATCTGATTTGATCATGCAATGAATATAATATGCATTCTCCCTCATAGCTAGGTGGCAACGGTTTTTTATGGCCCACCGTCCATGTGAGGCAGTGATGCAATCCCACATAGCTGTTACATCGATGGTTGAGACCATGGTGTTGACCCAGTCGATCTTCCAACCGTTTGAATCATGAAAGATGCTTGCATTGGCAATTGCGCGAGCCTCATCTCTCCTTGTTGGCAGGAGGGTAGCATCAACCACGCCCATTATATGTTTCATTGCTTGCTTTCCTCTCATGTTTGGGTCTTAGGATTCGTATGCAGCTTGTGTTGATTGTTGCGATGAGGATGCCATGGCGAGTGAGAGAGCGAGTGAAGATCTAACAACCATGCCAAAATCCAGTGAGCAACATGTTAATGAAACATTTAATTATAACATACTCATGCAAATTACAAGACCTGAGAATTTATCCAACTATTTTGATTGTGGATTGACTTGCTAGTGATTGAAGTGTACAAATAGAACTGGCAAACTCTGACAAATTGTTACATTCAAACTAAAGATACATGTCATAGTAATTTTTAAATCCATGTGTACAATACAAGGACATTACAAATTTGGCAATCGAAATTGCGATCATATGGGCCAAGCTCAAAAAAGATATAGCTTACGTCCACCACCATGTCTTCATTTCCTCAATGGGTCACATTGCCACATCCTTGTTTACATTGAAAGTATGCATTTTTGTCAAAATTTCTCCCATGGTAGGTCTCTGTTATGGATCAATCCTGCATAGCGACTTTCCACAATCAACCAAGATCTTGACTACAATGTCTCCCTTCACCAAGTTGTCACCAAGAGCTTCTGCAGCATCTATGAGAAAGTTGGCAAATTCCCTAAATAGCCAATTAATGGTAAAGCAATCTGACTTTGGTGCCCATGCATCCCTGGGATTTGTACGTGTAGTTGTACTTGTTGGGACATTTGTGATCAAGGGCTTGCTAGATGCATGTGTGCATCCACTAGCAGTCACATGTTTGAGTGTGTGTAGGTAGTGTAGCACACTTAGTGCTATGATGTGTTAAGACCATGACATAAGTGATGATGTAATTCAAAGGCTCTCGCATGGGGAGGTGCCTTATATTTAGGAGTCCCTATGATGTAGGGAATGATTTCCTTTGATATAGGAGAGGTGCCTATGATCTAGGCCACACTCTCTCTCCCATTCTATAAAAGAGAGGACTTCCTCTCAACTCAATGGAACATTTTGCCATTTGGTTCCCACACTCTTCTCCATGATGTCCATCTTCTCTCCCACTCCCCAACATGTGGTATCAGAGCTATGATCCTCCTTGAGCTTTTAGACTCCTAGGTGTGAAGATTGTGGGAGAAAGGGAAGGAGTCTCACTTGCGGCTTTCTCACATGCACAATGGGGGAATACACACAAAGGTGGAGGCTGAAAACAGTTTTCCTCTTCTTAGTTGTGTAAGCCAAAAGAACTCTAGTACAAAGAAATAGAAGAACCCTATATGTGGGTCTCAAACCAAACTCAACTAACTAAGGTGGCATACTAACTGAGCCACGAACTAGTGTAGTTAAGGATAGCTGTCATCTAGCTATTATTCGTGGGCGGTGTACCAACTGCATCTCTAGCTAACAAGTCGGTGACATAAATGCACAATAGTCACCCTGGCATATCGCGAGTGGAGCTCGATATCTCAACACTCCCCCTCGAGCTCAATCCCAATTCTTGCACACCAAGCAGGTCTCTGAACTTGCGCAGCTTCTCTGCGCCCAATGCTTTCGTAAATATGTCAGCTACCTGATCCTCTATGCTGACATAAACTAGATCAATAAGACCTAGTAAAACCTTCTCCCGCACATAGTGATAATGCACCTCAATGTGCTTTGTTCTGGCATGAAAGACTGGGTTCTTTGCCAAGTGTATGCTGCTCATGTTGTCACAATAAATGACAACTGGCCCATCTGTAGACTGATCCATATCATAGAGTAGCTTATGCAACCAAGCTACCTCACATGCAGCCATTGCTGCACCCCTGTACTCAGCCTCTGTGCTCGACAAGGCAACTGTAGGCTGTTTCTTGCTGCTCCAAGTGACTACAACACTCCCAAAAGAGAACACATATCCACTGGTAGATCATCTATCAGAAATACTACCAGCCCAATCAGCATCAGTGTATCCATGCAACTGTATCTGAACCCTAGCCTCATAAAATAGTCCATACTGCAATGTGGACTTCACATACCTGAGTATGCATCTAGCTGCATCCAAATGCAGTTTCCTTGGAGCCTGCATAAACTGACTTACCAACCCAACATCATAGCTCAAATCTGGCCTGGTAATAGTCATGTAAATCAAACTTCCTACTATGCGTCTGTACATAGTAGGGTCCTCTAGAAGCTCACCTGCATCTACGCTCAGCTTCACATTCTGCTCCAAAGGAACTGAAATAGGCTTACAGCCTGTCATCCCATATTTGGACAGCATGTCCAATCCATACTGCCTCTGCAAGAGCTGTATCCCACTTGGTGATCTAATCACCTCAATGCCCAAGAAATAATGCAGCTCTCCCAAATCCTTCATCTCAAACTTCTGCCTCAATAGCATTTTTACATGAAGGATATCTTCATCACTATCACCTGTGATGATCAAATCATCAACATAAATGACTAGCAGCATAATCCCTTTCTCTGTTTTTCTCACATAGAGTGAGAAATCTGCCTTGGAAATCTGAAAGCCAATAGTGACAAGATACTGTCCTATCTTGTCAGACCATGCTCTAGGTGCTTGCTTCAAGCCATACAAGGCTTTCTTCAACCTGCAAACAAACTCAGGATGAATAGCATGAACATAACCTGCTAGCTGCTCCATAAAGACCTCTTCTTGCAAATCACCATGCAAGAAGGCATTCTTTACATCCATCTGATGTAAAGACCATCCCTTTGATGCAGCCATAGCAATGACTGCTCTTACGGTTGCCATCCTTGCAACCGGGCTGAAAGTTTCTTCATAATCAATGCCATATGTCTGTGCATACCCCTTGACAACTAATCTTGCCTTGTATCTATTCACAGAACCATCTGCATTGTGCTTGATCTTATAAACCCACTTACAACCAATTGCATTCTTGCCTTTAGGCAAAGGCACCAATTCCCATGTAGCATTAGCATCCAAGGCATCCATTTCTTCATCCATGGCTTTCTCCCATTTTTCATTTCCCATGGCTTGCTCAAAAGAAGTGGGTTCTGGTTCCTGTATCACTTTGACCATATAGGCATAGTGAATGGCTGTAAATCCATCATATTTCAGCCTATCCACAGGATACCTGACCCTGGTAGACCTGCGCAAAATAGGCTCACTTCCAGGTGCTCTCAAAACATCCCTGGTCTTCCTTACTCTAGGTGTAACAACAGAAGGAATACCCAACTCATCATTAATGCTCTGTTCTGAGCCACTGGATTCACCATCCACACAAGAGTGACCTGCATTCACATCAAACATGGGCTGATCTACCTTCTCTTTTCCTTTTCGTGATATCTGCGTACCACTCTCTGCATTGCTTTGAGGGGATTCTCCTGATCTCAATCTACCTGTCCATGGTGAAGCATGTGAACCACTGGTAGAGGACACTCCAGGTCCACTGATATTTTGTGATTGCTGCTGTGCATTCTGTGCAGCATTACCATTTTGTGCATCTACATCAATCATCACATTTATTGGTTTATACCAGCTGCTCATCTCATCAAAAACAACATCTCTGCTCACTGTGAACTTACGTGTAGAAGGGTTATAGCATCTATACCCTTTCTGCTGCAGAGAATAACCAATAAAGACGCACTTCTCAGCTTTTGGATCCAACTTGGACCTCAACTCATCTGGCACATGGACATAGGCAATGCAACCAAAAATCTTCAAATGAGAAATATCTGGTTTCCTACCAGTATACATCTCCTCTGGCATCATGCCATGTATTGCTGCAGTGGGAGTCCTGTTCATTATATAGACTGCTGTAGCAACTGCTTCAGCCCAATAATAATCTGGTAGATCTTTTTCATTTAGCATAGCCCGAGATACCTCTCCAATATGCTTGTTTTTTCTTTCTGCAATTCTATTTTGCTGTGGGGTATGACTGCATGAATATTGCTGCTTTATACCATGCTCCTGCAAGAACCTTGCAAACTCATTTGAGAGGTACTCTCCCCCTCCATCTGACCTTAGGCATTTTATTTACAGGCCTGTTTCTTTTTCCACCATAGCTTTGAAAGCTTTGAAGTGCCCAAACACTTCACTTTTCTTTTTCATAAAATACACCCACAGTTTTCTGCTGAAGTCATCAATAAATGTGACAAAATAGTGACAGCCTCCAATAGATGCAGCTTTTGCAGTCCACACATCAGAGTGGATTAATTCCAATGGCTTTTTACTCTCTTGAACATGCCTAGGAAAAGGTTTCCTTACCTGTTTCCCAAATTGACAAGCTTCACAAACCTTGTGCATTTTTGCAACCTTGAATTTAGGCAATCCTGCAACAATATTTTGGGCTTGCATTGATTTAAGTCACTGTATATTAACATGACTAATGCGTTTGTGCCAGATATCAATATCTGCAACTACACCGGTCCCATGTGCAAACATTGCTGCACTCAATTCAGGCATGTCTGCATCCAACGTAAACGTCCTGCCCTTCTTCTTTCCTTTTGCTATCAAGCGACCATTATTTTTCATATCCTCAACAAAGCATCCATGAGGATTAAATCTGACCTGCAAGCCCTGCTCAACCATCTGACCAATAGAAACTAGGTTCTTGGTGATGTTCGGGACATGAAATACATCAGACAAGTATTTCTTTTTCCCATCCTGCATAAACAAAGGAATTTTGCCAATCTGCACAATAGGATGTGCAGTATCATCACCAGTCTCCACAAATCCTGGCTTTTCCATTTTCCTTGCATCTTGCATCCATTCTGCATGACCTGTCATGTGGTTTGATGCACCTGAGTCAACATACCACACATCATTTTGTTCTTCTATACTTGTCACAGAATTGGTCATATGCTGCACCATAAATAGATGCTCATTTCTGTCATCACCCTGCCTGCTAGAAGATGCATAATTGCCTTGCTGCAATTTTCCATTCATAATGTCATTCTACTTTTTGTAGCAGTCCTTAGCCATATGACCCATTTTGCCACAATAGTAGCATTCAACATTGCTGTTTGCATTTTGGCTTCTCTGCCATCCACCACGGCCTCTTTGGCTCCCCCTGCCTCTAGAGTTACCACGTCCTCCTGCATAGGACTAGTTTTCTTGCGTTTGCTGCATATTCTGATTTCTACCACGGCTTGCAGATCAGCCTCATCTACCTCTGCCTCTACCTCTGCCAGCATTTGAGTAGAAGACAGTTTCTTTTGAAGTTCCTGCTGAAGAAGATGCACCACCATTTCTTTGCTCTTCAGAAATTAGAAGAGCAATCAGCTCCTCAAAATCAGGAAATTTTTCACGGACGGCAATGGATGTCCGGAACTGTGCATAATCCTTTCTTAGACCATTCAAGGTCACAGAAACCAAATCATCATCATCCACTGGTGACCCAATGGAAGCAAGTGCATCTGCAATTTTCTTCACTTTCATGTGGTAGTCATTTATGCTCAAATTTTCTCTCTGCACATTGTGCAACTCCTGTTTGAGTTGCATTTTCCTGGCTTGCGTATTTGTGCTATACATTTTTGCCAAAGTATCCCATGCCTCCTTTGGCATATTTGCATCCTGAATATGCACAATCATGGAGTCCGAATTACTGATAGACAGCCAGTACATAACTTTCCTGGCTCTCTCATGCCATCCTTTGAATGCCTGCATTTCCTGTTGACTGGGAACATTAGGAAGAACATGTTCTTCTTCATTTCCTGTAATGAACTCCCAATAGCCTTTTCCCATCAAGAAATTCGTCATTCTAAACTTCCATGCCTGGAAGTTGTTCTTGTCAAGCTTTTCAGTGACAATCTGTGAAAGAGAATCAGAGGCCATTACAGAACACTGTAAAATATTTTGTCACTGCAAAAAACTCAACTTTTGCCTCACACGGGCAGATCTGCAAAACTGACGGAAGTGGTATTTCACCACACAGTTCTGCGGCACCTTTCCACCGACTAGCCGCACAGTGGTCGCACAGCAAAAAACATGGCCTTTTTCTGAGTGCCTGCGAAGAACTTCTGCCTTCAAAACGGGCCCCGAAACGGCCTCAAATCAGAAACAATGCACTCCTGCACTTCTGGCTGTGCTGCCTGCAGAGATTTGCTCCCAAACTCGAAATAGGAAAGCAACACTGGTCCTCTTACCAGGACACCACGAACTTGGCTTGCTTTCTTGAGCTCCTTACCACGAACAAGGCTCTGATACCATGTGAAGATTGTGGGAGAGAGGGAAGGAGTCTCACTTGCAGCTTTCTCACATGCACAATGGGGGAATACACACAAAGGTGGAGGCTGAAAATAGTTTTCCTCTTCTTAGTTGTGTAAGCCAAAAGAACTCTAGTACAAAGAAATAGAAGAACCCTATATGTGGGTCTCAAACCAAACTCAACTAACTAAGTTGGCATACTAACTGAGCCACGAACTAGTGTAGATAAGGA
Source organism: Dipteris shenzhenensis (assembly GCF_047967505.1). NCBI lineage: Eukaryota > Viridiplantae > Streptophyta > Polypodiopsida > Gleicheniales > Dipteridaceae > Dipteris > Dipteris shenzhenensis. The sequence goes on from NC_141618.1 coordinate 621,930, forward strand.
TAGCTATCATTCGTGGGCGGTGTACCAACCGCATCTCCAGCTAACAAGTCGGTGACATAAATGCACAACAGTCACCCTGGCATATCGCGAGTGGAGCTCGATATCTCAACACTAGGCTGCCACATCATCATCTTCTCCATCCTCCACCTTCTTCCATATTTCAGCCTCTTTCTTTCCAAAATCTTGCAAGAGCAAGTTCTCCCTCATCTCTTCGTCTTTTTACAAACCCTTTGAGTTGAAGATTTCTCACATCTGGGCAAACGTCCACCTCAAGGGATTTTTCAAATATGACTCTAGTCACCTGTGCCCGACACTCTGACTGTCCGCCAAAGTTTTGAGCAATTCCCTTTTCTTGAGCCATATCTCAACAAATGCTTTGAGCACAAGATGGGCGACACTATTAGAAGATTCTGATGAAGTTTTAGCTCATTTGACGGCATATTCGAGGAGAAATTGAGGAAAAACTAGTCACTTTTCCAACTCTTCCCTCAGGTGACACATCACCGTATTTTGCCTTCCCTTGCTGGTGGACCTTCTCTGGTATGCAGGCTTCCATTGGCCTTTTAAAGAAATCTCAACGCTTTTCTCTTTAGCTTCAATTGCACCCTCAAACTTCAGACTGTTCATTTTGGGGGTAACAGTGATATTTGCTTCTAGTATGAACCATTGAAAATGGTTAAGTGCTAGAAAGTTTCATTATTATCTCAATTATCTTTGTGCTTTTGGATGTTTGACAATTGGAAGTGATCTGAGGCATTTTTAGTCTTATCTTTGGAGCACTGTCATGTGGTTTGACAATTTTGGTAAATACTCATGATGCATTTATGATATATTTTGAATTGAATATGTTTGAATGCTATTTTGTAAGAGAATAGACACTGCCTGATTATAAAGGTAAGACCCTCTCAATGGCCACCTTGAAGATAGATAAGTTGAATGGCCAAGGTTTTTTACACTTGGCAAATGAAAATCAAATTTGTGCTTATGAAAGAGAATTTGTGGGACTTGGTCAAGCCCTTGTCAAGCCAGGGAATCAATCATCTCAAGAAGGAGAATCCACCACAACAAAAGGTAAAGGGAAGGCATGTGACTCTTCTTCAACTACACCTACAGATGCTAAAAGGCTAGATAGGGCTTATGCACTCATTGATTTAGGATGATTTTGTGCATCATATTTTTGATTTGGAATCCCCTTTTGAGGGCTGACATAAGTTAGATGTGTTATTTGGTGCTAGCTCTCATACTTATAAGTTGAATTTGAAAATTAAGTTCTTTGAACTTAAGATAGATGGAGACAATGTTGCAGCTCATGTTACTACTTTGAGGAGTCTTATGACACAATCGGCCTCAATCAACTCTCCAATTACTAAAGATGATGCTATGGCTGTGTTCTTGAAGACCATGCCTCAAGACTATGATTATGTTGTGACTACCTTGAAGAATCTTCCCCAAGTTCCAACCCACACTAGAGGGTAGCATCAGTGCTCTACAAGAGGAAGAGAGAAAGAAGACTGGGTGAAGAGCATGCACAACAGTAAAGTTTACATCAAAGAACAAGTACAAGGCATGCAAGCATTATGGAAAGACCAATCATCTTGAAAAAGATTGCAACAAGATCAATCCTTGCACTTATTGTGGCAAGAACAATCATTTAGAGAAGTTTTGCAATGAGAAGAAGAAAAGCATAGCAAATTTGGTTGAAGAGAGAACTCCATCAACAAATGAAGTCACAAAATTTTTGGTAGAAGATAAAGACTTTATCTTTTGAGATTTTTTTATCATCACTTGGTCAATTTTGAGGTTCTCTGCCTAGAGTAGTACTCCAAAAAGAATGTTATGTGTTATGTGTTTTGTAAATCACCTCAGGTCACCATACGATGTAGGCCATGTGATATGTGTTTGCCCCCATGGTACCTCTTGCAGACATGAGAAACTAGGTCCACACAAAGGCCTAAGATTAATCCTTTTACATGCAAGGGAGATAACCATTTGGGGGGGTCTATCCCATTTTTGTAAACCTTGACCCTTGGGCACCCTTGCTAGCATGAGATCCTAGCCATAGATTTATCCTTGACCACCATGAGATGGCTTGTGAAACTATGTGACTAGATGTATCCTTGACATAGCATGAGGCAAACCCTTGAGGGGGGGTATGTTGGGACATTTGTGATCAAGGGCTTGCTAGGTGCATGTGTGCATCCACTAGCAGTCACATGTTTGAGTGTGTGTAGGTAGTGTAGCACACTTAGTGCTATGATGTGTCAAGACCATGACATAAGTGAAGATGTAATGCAAAGGGCCCCACATGGGGAGGTGCCTTAGATTTAGGAGTCCCTATGATGTAGGGAATTATTTCCCTTGATATAGGAGAGGTGCCTATGATTTAGGCCACACTCTCTCTCCCATTCTATAAAAGAGAGGACTTCCTCTCAACTGAATGGAACATTTTGCCATTTGGTTCCCACACTCTTCTCCATGATGTCCATCTTCTCTCCCACTCCCTAATAGTACTGGCATATAATTCCGACACTAACCATGGAAATGCCTTTGGAGGAGCATAAGCTGGGTCTTGCAGATATCTATTGTTGGTCCAGTGGAGGCTTCTTTTCCAATCAATAATACCAACTCGGATAGACTTGTCATCCCTTGTGAAGTCCAGCATGTAGTTCATTGCTTGCAAATTGGTGTGCTCATATCTTTTTTAGTGAAATTTGTTCTCAAACCAATGGCAATAGCAGCAGCAATGGATAGTCCATGGTGATAGAACAACCTTGCTCGCAACCTAGTGAGTGGAGAGTTCTAGTCAAATTCTCTAGGATGTGTGGTCTTAACCCATCTCACATATGTCTCGCAACGCTATGGGAGACATATCAGCATATTGTGCACACTTCCACCATTAAAAAACGGAGTGATGACCCAAAGCTCTTGGGGTTGTGAGTAGCCCAATACTCGATATATAGCTCTATGGACCACTATCATCGCTAGCTCATTCTTTAGTGCTAGATGAGCATGGGCATCGTATCTATTACTCTTCTTGCCAGCATACCACGATGTTAGCCTAAGACCTGAGACACCCAAAACTTGTATCTGGAATACCTTACCTTCTCCCTTGCCCACTAGTTTGTGCAAGGTTAGTGCTTGCAATGGAAAGTGTATTGTGTTGGAGCACATGTTGGCAAATGTAGTACATAGTTTTATCAGTGCTCTCCCTGTAGCTTGGGATAGATCAGAATTTGCTTATAACCCACTAGCCGTCTTGGTCATATGGACTAGGGCAGGCACTGGCTATTGCCTTTTCGATAGACCCTTTCTCCTTTGCATTTTTTCTACGATTAGAAATCTGCGAAGCCTTCCATTCAGACATCCAGCGTGCAAGCTTTGTTGAGAGTTCACGCTCAACATCATGTGATCATGTGTGCGTAGCACCATCACGTGATCATATGTGCATAGCACTAACCTTATAGAGTGCTATAAAGGAAAGGGTTAGATATAGTAGGCAACCATGATATTATCTTTAATGAGGACAAGATACAGTAAGCAGACCAAAGAAAGAGGGAGCAGAGAAAGAGGAGGAAGAGGGAAAATGCAAGGGAGGTAGCCTCAAAATTCAAAAATGGAGGGAATGGTAGGTTGGACTAGAACTGTGGGGGTAGAGGACCTAGAAAGAGGGAGGGGGAAGAGAAACTTGCCACAAAGGGCCCAAAGGCTCATTCAAAGAAAATTTGGGCTCATGTGGGGGAGGTGCACATGGGAGGAGGGTCAAACATGGGTTAAGGGGGGGATGGTTTGGGTGGTCCCTAGTGTAAGGGAAACAACCAATAGGAGCTCTTTGCATGCCTACCCACACTCCACCTCAACATACCTTTTTCCCACACCTTCTAGCACTCTCATTGGTACACCTCAAATCCTTCTCTAATCCCTTAAAATTAGGAAACACTAATTGGAGGACCTTTGGAGACCCCATTTCTCCCCTAATTCTTTGCATAATTGATGGATGTTTTTCTTGGAGAAACTTCATAAAGATGTTGAAATTGTATGTAAGAAAAAAAGCTAGACCAAAGGGAAGCATGGCACAAGGCTAACTGGTACAAGAGTCAATGTTTTACATTACGGAGTTTCTTATACAACTCTTGCCAGATACACCTTGAATTTCAAATGATAGCGATGACCCATGTGTTGTAGGAGAGATCGGACGAGGGAAGGGAAAGTAGAAGAAAATGAGTGTCTCCTTGCAACAAAAGATGATCACCTTTTCTTTACAATTATGAAGAAATGGATAAAACAATATGCAAAAGAAAGAGCTAAAAGAGAGGAGAATATAAAATCACAGTGAAGGACCAATAAATGCAGGAATTATCATTGGAGTTATAAAATTTGTTAGCTAAATGAACCACTGATTGGCTAGAAGATGCTAGTTAAAGAGGGAGATTGTGATAGATAGGAAGGAGGAATTTGCACGATGTTGTAATCTAAAGATATATAATTATGTTGTTTTTATTTACATCCACCTATAATAACCTTTTTATATATGCTAAGGAGAATCCATTACCTTGGTAGTACCATTCGTTCAATGCAACATGGGCATATGGTAATCACCACTGAGTAGAGATAGTTGATGTAAGGTGCAACACATTTGATTAGGAGTCATCATATATTTTTTGCAAGAGAGTAGAGCTAGTGTAAGGGATACAAATCTTATCATAGGCAAAATGGATTATGTTGGAGCCATACAAGATATTTTGCAAGTAAATTTTAGAAAAATCATAGTATTTATATTTTATGTGAAATGGTTCAAAGTCATTTGTAGAGGTGCTCAAGCTATAGTCAAGAAGGATCCAAGTGGGATTTTTGCCATTGACTCTACAAAAGCATGGGAGGACCTTAGTGACACATTCGTGCTACCCATGCACGGAAAGCAAGTAAGCATTTTCTTATATGGATATAATTTTCCCTTCAACTTCATTAAAGCTTGCATGAACATATCATGGAGCTCATTTGTGTAGTTCTTTTCTATACCTTCCACCACATTAAAGCACCCTGTCATAGGCAAATCTGATTTCAAGAAAGCTTACCCCCATTTGATAGTATTATGGATCTATAGATGTGACATACTGGGTGATTGCATGTGGAATGATTCCTTCACATGTCAACATAAGTATCTCCACCATGCAAAGAAAATCCTATGCATAGCCCTTGAATTTTCCAATTGGTAATACTTCTTTGAAGTACGATAAAATTTCAAACTTTTTCCCCTCAAAATAAATTCTCTTAATGTCCTAAAAGTATATCTTTGAAACGATTTCATCTCAATACCAAAGAGTTCTATGCGTTTGCATATAAAAAACGTCACATTATAAGATATCACCCAATGTTTTGACAAAATATGAAGAGGGGAGAGGAGAAGAGTGGAGATGAGGAGAGAGGGCACAACTAGAGAGCACACCACAAATGACTAACTGTACACTAGATTTAGTTGAAAAAATAGAATATATACAAACCCATTTAGGGTTAGGGTTAGGGGATCTAACCCTTTCCTTTATAGCACTCTATAAGGTTAGTGCTATGCACATATGATCACGTGATGCTGCTATGCACACATGATCACATGATGTTGAGCGTGAACTCTCAACACCTTCCCTCAAGATCAACATTATGAAGTAGGACTTCCCTCAAGATGATGATTCTGGGGAATCGAAGAAGGACTGAGCATTACATTCCATCACACCCCTTTAATGGGAATGTCCTTCCTCTGCGTCAAACCAAGAGCTAGTCAGTGTTTCTCGAATAGCTCTTTACCGAGTGGTTTGGTAAAGATGTCTGCAACATTCTCTTTGCTATTACAATGCTGCAGTGTGATGTCACCAAGTAACACTCTTTCTCTGATGAAGTGCTCTCTGACATCAATGTGCTTTGTCCTGGAGTGATATACTAGATTTTTGGCCAATGCTTGAGCCGATTGATTATCACAGTATATTGTTGTTAACACAGTATTAGATAAAGTGGGACGAAAGTTGCATTTTGGGAATTTCGAAATTGGGTGGATTTCATTAAAATTGGGAAAGGCTTCATTAAATTTGGGAAAATTCCCATTGATTGTGGGAATTTTACCAATATTGAATGAGCTAATATTTGGAATTCCAATGATTATGAAAAACTTCACTGGTTGTGAAACAGTACATTGCGTATAAAAACCGAAACAAAGCATTTGTGGCAGAGTTTGAAAATCATGTATTTGGTGGTGTTAATAAACACCGTCTAGGGACAACATGTATATTTTACTTGAGGTGTTAATAAACACCAGTTGGTGGTGTTAACAAACACCATGCATAGTGAGTTCCACTAGAAACAAAGCAGTTGTTGGTGAAGGTCAGCTTCTGAAAATTGTCATATTAATAATATGCAAATACCCATTGACAAGATAACAACAATTGAGAAACATCACACGAGAACACACCTTACAATGGAAGTTTGGGAGATTAAGAGGGAGAAAATCGACACCATTTTCTATGCTCTGATACCAAGCAAGCTCTCCTGTGCTTTGATACATACGCTCTGTGGAATCTTGATCTTCTTGGGTCTATTTATGGATTTTGATGTCCATGACCAGACAATTGCATCAATACACTCCCATACCTGTGGATCCAACCTATTCTCTGCCCAATACTTGTTCCAGCAATCAACATAGGCATCTGCATCACTGAGCCCCTTTCTCTTAACTGATGGTGCCCAATATTGAATTAATAATTTTTTGAAATTAGGAGAAGCAGCATCCATCTCGGCACTTATATGGCAACGCCAAGCCATATGGGGTATATAGGATCTGATGGCCTCACCAAGACGAAGTCACCTTGCTTAACATCCACCATTGGTCTAAACTCTTCCCTCGGCTTACCTTTTAGAGGCCCACAATAGTGATCATTCCATTCCTCATAGCCTTGGAAATCATTAATGCAAGCATCTATATCATCCTCCTCATCAGGAGATTGTGTTCTTGGCCAAAACTCTCTGTACACTCCTATCTCTGAGATGTTTTCCTGTTTGAGCTCACCGATCATGGTTTTCCAATAGTCTATCACTGGCCTAATGTAGGACTCATAGGATGCATTCTTTCCACTTGCACATTTCTCCCAAAACTTAATGTAATCCTTTATCCCTGATATTACTTGCAAGTGATCTCTCACAAATGCAGCCATTGGCAGTATATCCGGACAACCTGTTGGCAACAATGATCGACCCTCACTATCTTTCTTCCATAGCTCGATTCCCCCTTCAATGGGCATCCAATTCGGTGATTTTGGATGCACCTTGTACTACATCATTGGTATGTCACCTTGCATGTAAAATCGAAATTGTAATGGCTTTGCATGTCCAACTAGCATTTCTTGCCCATCACATAGGTAGCCATCTACATAATCCTTGAAGTTAGGAACCCGTGTAAGAACAAATGGTGCCGGTGAAGATGATGTACATTTTTTGAATGTATCCATCAGATGCCGGAAAGTGAATGTTTGTCCCACCCGCAAGCTCTCAGAAAACCTGCTGAACATTGCATCAATGTCCTCATGTGTGTGCCCTACCATCAAGAAGCCCAATTGAACTGTCTTGAAAATGCCCCTTGCTACAAGAAGAGAAAGGTATGCAAACAAGTATCTATTTTTGTTCTCAGACCCACAATTATCTAGTTGGAGTAGCAAGTTCTCTGGCAACTTTTGGAATGGTGGCTCAATAGCAACACTCCCCTCTAAAGAGGGTGGGTTTTCTCTTGTATTTGATGGAAAAAAATTCACACATGTGTCTATAGCCCTTGCAATGGAAGTTGGCATGGCCTCCGTGACAGACTTCGCGCCACTTTTCGATACAGTTTCTAGATTTGCATTTGTGATCATGACATCTACATTTTCAGACAAGCTAGCTCCACTTGTGGAAACATGTGCACCTTTAGAACTGTAATGGGAGTCCAAAGCGTTTCTTGAACATAGAGCATTCAAAAGGCAAGCATTGCTTCTAGGAATCCCATTGGTAGCAAGGTCTCCAAGGTCATGCATATCCATCCTCTCGAGGTTGCGCAAACAAATTGAGAGCGATCCAATCGTTAGGTTGGGATCAGATGGCCACAAACCATTGAGGGTGAAGTGTCCATAATGACCGTTTCCATGCCCATGGGTAATCATTCCAATGAGTGAAACCTGTAATTGCCATGCAGAATCGGTGTCCTTGGACCTCACCTGAAGTCTTGGAATTGCCGTCTTTTTTTGGTCCATCTTATCATGGATTATGCATACATACTTTTTTGGATCCATCTCGGAGTACCTACGCCATGCATAGTATAAGTTCCTACAACTTTGTTGCTGTATCATATGCATCTTTCTCTCTTCCATCAATGAATTGCACTCATCTTGACTTTTTGTGGCTGCCAATTGAGCCTTGATCCGGCTGCATAAGCTACATTTAGAGAATTCACTCGTCTTAGCAAGGGCTACATTTTTTAAGTCTGATTTCCAAATCCTGCCAAATGTGGATGTGGATAGGCTCTGATAACCACGTTGATTAAGTGAAGTGTTGACCTCACGTAGGACGTCTATCTTCTTATACACTTCAGGTATCACTTGCTGTGTCTCTCTAGAACCATCCTGCATGGTTCTACTCTTGTGAGGCATATGCTCTGTGCTATTATCCACAAAGTGTTGAATGAGAGCCCTTCCCATACCTATGTGCTCCCTGCTCCTCCTCACAATCCCTGAATTGCCATGCACATATCGCTGCACACCACTCTCAAATTGCTCCCTGTATCGATAAAATGATGTCCTTGGAATTCCATGCATCTCATACCATGCTCTACAACAGACATCCCGATCGTTTATCCTAAAGTTGTAGCATATCCTCCCTGTGTAGTCATGATGCCAAGCCGTTGACAACACATCGTATATAAAGTTTGTACGAGACTCCAAGGAGCTGCCCCAAAAGTTCTTCCTTAGATTCATTAAGAGATCTCGCTCTGCATGTTGGCAACACCTACTCCCACAACAATTGATGGAAGAAACCTGCTGCACCGAATCTAGTGACATTTTGTACATTGCTGTTGGAGGCTCTCTTTGTTTAGGCACCCTATTAATGAAAGTGTACCTTCTTTTCTTTGATGTTGGATCGTCCATTTTCAACATTTGATCATTGACCAACTCATTTATACCAGCAACGTGGTCCATGGGCACATATTGTTGCAATGGGCTTCCATCAAGTAAGGTAATCTGCTTGATGGGTCACTTTACTAGGCTGAGAGAGCCGACATCTTGCATAGAAGACCCTGAGTCACTTCCTCTAATTTGTTCTTTCTTTTCAATACCCACACCAATGCAATCGTTACCCAATAGGTCAAAGTTTATAGAGTCTCCCGGGAGAACATATAAGATCACACCTTCCCCCACGGTCTTTGTTTTGCTCTCATCCCATAAGACAACCTTTTTCTCTTTCCAAGATTCACGAATGAAATTGTCAGTTTCCAATGAAGAAACTGGCATTGCCTCAACATAAGGTCGCTCAGGCTCACTTGGTGCAGCTTCTTCAGTTACCGCGTCATCTAAAGAATCACCAACATGTTTTAGAGAGCCCTTAGGCCACTTGACAACGCTCCAAATTGCCTCACCAACAAGCACTGCATCCATAGTGGGAAATGGCAAGAGCATTTCACTATTGATAGACTTCTCCACTATCACCGATACATTTTCTGTCCCAATCTTCATACCACTACAGTAGGCCTCCGGATCTATTGCACACACTCCACCAATTCCAACCACTTCATTCCCCACCATCATCATGACCTTGTCCCCGCTTCTGATAGCCATCCTTTGTCATTACGATTACAGAGAATTAATTATGAACAAATTACAACAAAAGAATTTCATAAGACCATCAAACATGTCCTTCTAGATGGGAAGAATGGCATTGGTGCAAATCTCTATAAAGCATGAATGAGTCTATACAAAATTTTCATGAAAGCATGAATTATTTCCCTAAAAATTTTAGCAATTTGATATAACTTTTTCTAAAGCATGAATTATTTTCACCATCGTCATGACCTAATTCATGCATCTGATAGTAGCCATCCCCTCTCATTACGATGACAAGAAATTTATTATGAACAAACTACAACCAAAGGATTTCATAAGACCAACAAAGTTGTCCTTGTAGCGGGGGGAGAATGGCACCAGTGCCATTCTCCATGTGAATCTGGCAATGGGAGAATGGCACTGGAGAAATAGGAAAATAGAGAATGGCACTAGTGCCATTCTCCATTTTCCTATTCCTAGTGCCATTCTCCATTTTCCTATTACAAAGCCACTGGAGAAATGGAAAATGGAGAATGGCACTAGTGCCATTCTCCCAATGGAATGTCCCAATGGAATGTCCTAATTTTTTGGATTTGTAATAGGAAAATGGAGACTGGCATTAGTGCCATTCTCCCATTGGAAAATGGAGAATGGCACTAGTGCCATTCTCCCAATGGAATGTCCTAATTCAAAATTTTGGCTTCACAAAGGTAGAAGGGCACCAAGTAGAAGGGCACCAATGCCATTCTCCCATTGGAATTAGTGGAATGTCAATCTATAGGTTTAGTGCCATTCTCCATTGTAATATGAAAATGGAGAATGGCACTAGGAATAGGAAAATGGAGAATGGCACTAGTGCCATTCTCCCAATGGAATGTCCCAATCGAATGTCCTAATATTTTGGCTTTGTAATAGGAAAATGGAGAATGGCACTAGGAATAGGAAAATGGAGAATGGCACTAGTGCCATTCTCCCAATGGAATGTCCTAATTTTCTGGCTTTGTAATAGGAAAATGGATACTGGCACTAGTGCCATTCTCCCATTGGAAAATGGAGAATGGCACTAGTGCCATTCTCCCAATGGAATGTCTTAATTCAAAATTTTGGCTTCACAAAAGGTAGAAGGGCACCAATGCCATTCCACCATTGGAATTAGTGGAATGTCAATCTATAGGTTTAGTGCCATTCTCCATTGTAATATGAAAATGGAGAATGGCACTAGGAATAGGAAAATGGAGAATGGCACTAGTGCCATTCTCCCAATGGAATGTCCCAATGGAATGTCCTAACATTTTGGCTTTGTAATAGGAAAATGGAGAATGGCACTAGGAATAGGAAAATGGAGAATGGCACTAGTGCCATTCTCCCATTGGAAAATGGAGAATGGCACTAGTGCCATTCTCCCAATGGAATGTCCCAATGGAATGTCCTAATTTTCTGGCTTTGTAATAGGAAAATGGAGACTGGCACTAGTGCCATTCTCCCATTGGAAAATGGAGAATGGCACATTCTCCCAATGGAATGTCCTAATTCAAAATTTTGGCTTCACAAAAGGTAGAAGGGCACCAATGCCATTCCACCATTGGAATTATTGGAATGTCAATCTATAGGTTTAGTGCCATTCTCCATTGTAATCGGAAAATGGAGAATGGCACTAGGAATAGGAAAATGGAGAATGGCACTAGTGCCATTCTCCCATTGGAAAATGGAGAATGGCACTAGTGCCATTCTCCCAATGGAATGTCCCAATGGAATGACCTAATTTTTTGGCTTTGTAATAGGAAAATGGAGAATGGCACTAGTGCCATTCTCCCAATGGGGAAGGGGGGGTGGGGGGGAGGGGAAGGGGGGGGAGGGGAGATTGGGCAATGGGCAATGGGGAACTATAATCTAGTCATTCTTGTCTTGCTGATGGGCACCATCTATCAATGAAACTCGTCCCAATAATTGATTTGCAATTGAATTCACTCTTTGATGAAATATACACCAATTTCATTGATATATTTGATTGTATTTAAATATGATAATATATATATTCTGTATGTTTTTTGTGTGTTTACTATATTTGTATTTTATTAATTATGTATTCTCCATTTTTAAGTCGAAGTAGCTGAATGGAAGTAGAGACTCAACCCTATCCATTCCATTGGAATGCCTCTCTCTCACCCCTATCTTTATATCAGCCCATGGTGTTCTTCTCCCCCCTATAGTATAGTGTCTCTCTCTTGTAAGCCCTTGGTTTTGTTACGCTCAAAAGCCCTCCCTCTACAACATTGCCCATCTTCACCATTTCTTTGAGTAGTATAGTTCCCATTTATATTTGAGAGCTCTGGAGCTTGATTGTAGGAGCCCCCTAGGAACTCATTTTCTTGTTGTTTGAAATTTATGTTTGATAGGATTTGTGTGTGGAATTCCCGTCTATGAGAGAGAGAGAGAGGCAGAGGTTTGTGAATTTGCACAAAGTCTACGACTTCTACATCACTATGAGTATGTCTAGACAACATTGACTATATTTTTATGTGTTGCTCTTGAAGATTGCATTCTAAACTCCAATGAGAACTTATTTCTTGGATCTCGCACCTCCCAATGCAAGAGTACCTCCCCACATCTGCACTAATGACACAAATGGAGGTTGTGTTCTAGCATCTCAATCTCGGAACATGAAGTTGCAATATTGTTATGTTTCTTGATTTTGATGGCGATTGGGAGATTCTTTTCTCATTAATAATAAGTATGAGGGTTTGAAAGTGTTTTAGGAACTTCTTGTGAGAATTTTTTTAGCCACAGAGTGCCTGATTGGACCCTCCTAATCTCCATAAGGCATACCAATTTGACTTAGACATGAGAACAAAGTCTACTAGAGGCTAAATCCCATTAAGCCAAGTAGTGGTACGTAGGGTAAGATCTCCTCACATTGGTATAGGAAGATGCTTCATCCTAGTACAAATGGAATATCTCTCTTTATTCTACTTCCCATTGCTCATTCGGGGTCTGGTAGAGTAAGTAAGAATGTCATCTGAACTAAAAGCAACCATTTGCTAAGAACCTCTCTCTCTCTCTCTCTCTCTCTCTCTCTCTCTCTCTCTCTCTCCCTCTCTGCATGCGTGTGTGAGCATGTGCATGCCCGCGTGTGCATGTGTGTGTTCCACACACATGCACATAGGTGTGTGTGTGTGCTTGGGTCTGTATATATGTTTACATGTGTGCATCCATGCACGTCCGTGTCGATGGTGTGTGTGTGTATGTTTCCATTCTCTAAATTAACATAATTCGTAAAGAATTTATATTTAAGGTTTTCGTTCCCTATAATATCTTGCAGAATGGGATGGCATTGACCAAAAATAGATTTTTGGTTGGCACAATCAAATGCTGATACGCTCCATCTTCGTCTACTTTTTTAGTAGATAGGTTACATACAATTTATTAACACTTTCTTTTAACTAAGCATTCATTAAAGCCACAATTAATATTCTTATGCTCTTGAAAAGACTGTAGTTCTTGTAAAGCCTATTACAAGAGGCTTCTAGAGCCTTATGTGGTTCTTGTATGTTAGAGTTCGCTCAAATGTCCACCTCTCATGTAACCCACCAATATTCTGTGTACCCAATGTTGTAAGGCCCCCATATGAGGAGAAGCCATGATGGGTATCAGATATTGGGAGGGATCCCCAGTTTAGACACTGGAAGGGGTCTTAAAGTAGACCAGATGGTTATGAGATGGCTTAGGAGCCAAGAGTAGATACCTGTCTGCAAAAGGGGGGGTTTGGGGGGGCGATAGCCCCCCCGATAGCAGGGGGTCCAGGGGGTGCAGCCCCCCGGTGGGGGTCTGGGGGCAAAGCCCCCAGCGGCACGGTCCGGGGGCAAAGCCCCCGACGGTATGACCTATGCGCGATCCTTCATCTGCCCGACGGCATGTTTTCTGAAGGGTCGGTTGGTCTTCCAGGCCGACTGTCTATTAGGCCGACTGCCTATTACAGGGCCGACCGTCAACCACTTACACTATATAAGTGGCCACCCCCTATCATCAGATCACCAGTTCTTCACGCTCATAGTCCTCCGTCCAGCATCTGTCTAGATCACCATCGAAGCTCTGTCTATAGAGCGCACGGGTGGACAGCCAACCATCAGTTGTATCAGCAGTTTGGTATATCAGAATTTTTGTATTCTCTCCAGCTTTCCATCGTGTACTTGCATTTTGTTGTTATCTTCCGCTGCGTACTATTTTCTTACAGCATGAAGGATTCACCGCTTGCTGTTATTCATTCTCTTTGCTTTTCGAAGGATTGAACGGATTCGTACTTCCAAAAAGGCATGAAGGATTCGCTTTTCCAAAGAATGGAAGCATGAAGGATTCAATTTTCCAAAGAATGAAGGGATTCGCACTTCCAAAGATCTAAACGTACGGTAAGCTTTCAAAACTTAAGCTTTCTGAGATGATTAACAAAAGCTTTCAAAACTTTAACTTTCGTAAGCTTTCGTACGTACGCTTTGCTCGAATTTAACTATGGAAAGCTTAATAAAATATAGGAATTGGCTATGGCGAATCCAAGGGAGCGCTTCGTTCCTTAAACAATAGAAAATCAGCGTTTCAAAGCAAAAAATCCGTGAATTAGAGAGGAAGCTACCGAACTGATTGAGCATCAATTGTGTTGTTTGCTTCCAGCTCCATCAATTTCGCAGCTCCGGTGGAGTTCAGCCTTCTTGCCTCAAGAATCTCCGTGCGAGCTGTGGTGAGTAAAACTCTCAGACTCTGAGACTCCTCTCCAATCCACTTTGGAATGAATAGAAAGTGAATGAGGGAAAGGCATCAATTGAAATGAGAGAAAAGGTCTTGATTTGAAACTACTAAATAATTCAAATTTTGAAATATAGGTCTTCCCGCCATTGTGCCCTTTTGAATTTTGGATATATAGAGTGGCACTTATGCCATTCTCTCCAATATTAAATTTAAATTCAAATTCATATTGATAATTTTAATTTCAATTTGTATTTCAAATTGAAATTATTCTTTTGAAATTGTATTTCAAAACCTAAATTCTAGTTTTCAAATTTTGATTTCAAGTTAAACTTCAATCTCAATTTTGATTTTCATGATTGAATGGCAAATTTAGAGATTGAATTTCTAATTTTAAATGGAGAATGGCACCAGTGCCATTCTCCAAGACCTCATAAGAAGTCTGTGAGAGTGGCACCAGTGCTCTTCCCACCATTGTTCCCTTTTGAATTTGGATATATAGAGTGGCACATATGCCATTCTCTCCAATATTAAATTTAAATTCAAATTCAAATTATTCTGTTTGAAATTGTATTTTAAAACCGAAATTTATATTAGGACATTGCAATGGGAGAATGGCACTGGAGAATAGGAAAATGGAGAATGGCACTAGTGCCATTCTCCCAATGGAATGTCCTAATTTTTTGGCTTTGTAATATGAAAATGGAGAATGGCACTAGGAATAGGAAAATGGAGAATGGCACTAGTGCCATTCTCCCATTGGAAAATGGAGAATGGCACTAGTGCCATTCTCCCAATGGAATGCCCTAAGTTTTTGGCTTTGTAATAGGAAAATGGAGAATGGCACTAGTGCCATTCTCCCATTGGAAAATGGAGAATGGCACCAGTGCCATTCTCCCAATGGAATGTCCTAATTCAAAATTTTGGCTTCACAAAGGTAGAAGGCACCAATGCCATTCTCCCATTGGAATTAGTGGAGTGTCAATCTATAGGTTTAGTGCCATTCTCCATTGTAATAGGAAAATGGAGAAAGGCACTAGGAGTAAGAAAATGGAGAATGGCACTAGTGCCATTCTCCCAATGGAATGTCCAAATGGAATGTCCTGATTTTTTGGCTTTGTAATAGGAAAATGGAGACTGGCACTAGTGCCATTTTCCCATTGGAAAATGGAGAATGGCACTAGTGCCATTCTCCCAATGGAATGTCCTAATTCCAAATTTTGGATTCACAATGGAATGTCCTAATTCAAAATTTGTACAAGTGCCATTCTCCCATTGGAAAATGGAGAATGGCACTAGTGCCATTCTCCCAATGGAATGTTCTAATTCAAAATTTTGGATTCACAATGGAATGTCCTAATTCAAAATTGGTACTAGTGCCATTCTCCCATTGGAAAATGGAGAATGGCACTAGTACCATTCTCCCAATGGAATGTCCTAATTCAAAATTTTGGATTCACAATGGAATACCCCTCCTAGAATAGTGGTGCCAATCTCTTATTAGGCCCTAAGAAATGTCATTGAGAAGCCTAAACTCACATGTACAAGGAATCCTAAACTCACATGTGCATTGGCACTACCACTAATGGAGAATGGCAGTGATGCCAATCTCATGCTGGCAACTACATAATGACAATGAGATCATCAAACTCACACTACAGCCAATAAATAATCCTACTAGAGCCAATAAATATAGTGGAATGTCAACCTACAGGTTTAGTTTGTCTAGATTACCACTAGTGGAGAATGGCAGTGATGTTGGATCTCATGCTGGCAAATGCATAATGACACTGAGACCATCAAACTCACATGTGCAGAGATCATACGGAATTGTGTTAATCTCTGTGGAGAATGCCACCAGTGGATAATGGTAGTGGTGCCAATCTCATACCATGACCTGAAAACATGCACAAGGAATCCTAAACTCACATGTGCATTGGCACTTTGGCCATTATCCTATTGCCATTCTCCGCTAGTGGTAATGTGCATTCTTCTATGTAATGATCACTCTCTCCACTGTGCAGAGATCATATGGAATTGTGCCAATCTCTGTTGAGAATGCCACCAGTGGAGAATGGCAGTTGTGCCAATCTCATACCATGACCTGAAAACATGCACAAGGAATCCTAAACTCACATGTGCATTGGCACTTTTGCCATTATCCTACTGCCATTCTCCGCTAGTGGTAATGTGCATCCTTCTATGTAGTGATCACTCTCTCCACTGTGTAGAGATCATATGGATTTGTGCCAATCTCTATGGAGAATGCCACCAGTGGAGAATGGCAGTGGTGCCAATCTCATACCATGACCTGAAAACATGCACAAGGAATCTTAAACTCACATGTGCATTGGCACTTTTGCCATTACCCTACTGCCATTCTACACTAGTGGTAATGTGCATCCTTCAATGTAGTGGAATGTCAATCTATAGGTTCAGTTTGTCTAGATTACCACTAGCAGAGAATGGCAGTGATGCCAATCTCATGCTTGCAACTACACTATGACACCACTCTCCAATGATCACTGGAATACCCCTCCTAGAATAGTAGGGTAAACATTTGTACAAGTGGAGAATGGCAGTGGTGCCAGTCTCTTATTAGGCCCCAAGAAATGGCATTGAGAAGCCTAAATTCACATGTGCAGAGATCACATGGAATTGTGTCAATCTATGTGGAGAATGCCACCAGTGGAGAATGGCAGTGGTGCCAATCTCACATGTGCATTGGCACTTTTGCCATTATCCTACTGCCATTCTCTGCTAGTGGTAATGTGCATTCTTCTATGTAGTGGTATGTCAATCTATAGGTTTAGTTTGTCTAGACAACCACTAGTGGAAAATGGCAGTGATGCCAAACTCATGGTGGCACCTACATAATGACACTGAGATCATCAGACTCACATGTGGGTTGGAATCGGACACCACTCTCCTATGATGATTGGAATACCCCTCCTAGAATAGTAGGGTAAACATTTGTGCAAGTGGAGAATGGCAGTGGTGCCAATCTCTTATTAGGGCCTAAGAAATGGCATTGAGAAGCCTAAAATCACATGTGCATCCTTCTATGTAGTCATCACTGTCTCCGCTGTGTAGAGATCATATGAAATTGTGTCAATCTCTTTGGAGAATGCCACCAGTTGAGAATGGCAGTGGTGCCAATCTCATACCATGACCTGAAAACATGCACAAGGAATCCTAAACTCACATCTGCATTGGCACTTTTGCCATTATCCTACTGCAGCCAATAAAATTAGTGGAATGTCAATCTATAGGTTCAGTCTGTCTAGACTACTACTAGCGAAGAATGGCAGTGGTGCCAATCTCATGCTTGCAACTATATGATGACACTGAGATCATCAAACTCACATGTGGAATGGAATAGGACACCACTCTCCTATGACACTGGAATACCCCTCCTAGAATAGTAGGCTAAACATTTGTATAAGTGGAGAATGGCAGTGGTGCCAATCTCTTATTAGACCCTAAGAAATGGCATTGAGAAGCCTAAACACACATGTGTAGAGATCATATGGAATTGTGCCAATCTTTGTGGGGAATGCCACCAGTGGAGACTGGCAGTGGTGCCAATCTCATACCATGACCTGAAAACATGCACAAGGAATCCTAAACTCACATGTGCATTCTTCTATGGAGTGATGACTGTCTCCGCTGTTTAGAGATCAAATGGAATTGTGTCAATCTTTGAGATCATCATCACTCACATGTGGAATGGAATAGGACACCGCTCTCCTATGATCACTGGAATGCCCCTCCTAGAATAGTAGGGTAGACATTTGTACAAGTGGAGAATGGCAGTGGTGCCAATCTCTTGTTAGGCCCTAATAAATGGCATTGAGAAGCCTAAACTCACATGTGCATTCTTCTATGTAGTGATCACTATCTCCGCTGTGCAGAGATCATATGGAATTGTGTCAATGTCTGTGGAGAATGCCACCAGGGGAGAATGGCAGTGGTGCCAATCTCATACCATGACTTGCAAACATGCACAAGGAATCCTTTACTCACATGTGCATTCTTCCATGGAGTGATCACTGTCTTCGCTGTGTAGAGATCATATGGAATTGTGTCAATCTCTGAGTTCATCATCACTCACATGTGGATTGGAATCAGACACCACTCTCCTATGATCACTGGAATACCCCTCCTAGAATAGTAGGGTAGACATTTGTACAAGTGGAGAATGGCAGTGGTGCCAATCTCTTGTTAGGCCCTAAGAAATGGCATTGAGAAGCCTAAACTCACATGTGCATTCTTCTATGTAGTGATCACTGTCTCCGCTGTGCAGAGATCATATGGAATTGTGTCAATCTCTTATTAGGCCTTGGAATGTCAATCTATAGGTTTAGTTTGTCTAGACAACCACTAGTGGAGAATGGCAGTGATGCCAAACTCATGGTGGCACCTACATAATGATACTGAGATCATCAGACTCACATGTGGATTGGAATTGGACACCACTCTTCTATGATCATTGGAATATCCCTCCTAGAATAGTAGGGTAAACATTTGTACAAGAGAATGGTAGTGGTGCCAATCTCTTATTAGGCCCTAAGAAATGGCATTGAGAAGCCTAAACTCACATGTGCATTCTTCTATGTAGTGGTCACTGTCTCCGCTGTGCAGAGATCATATGGAATTGTGTCAATCTCTGTGGAGAATGCCACCAATGGAGAATGGCAGTGGTGGCAATCTCATACCATGACCTGAAAACATGCACAAGGAATCCTAAACTCACATGTGCATTCTTCTATAGAGTGATCATTGTCTCCACTATGTAGAGATCATATGGAATTGTGTCAATCTCTGAGATCATCAGACTCACACGTGGATTGGAATAGGACACCACTCTTCTATGATCACTGGAATACCCCTCCTAGAATAGTAGGGTGAACATTTGTACAAGTGGAGAATGGCAGTGGTGCCAATCTCTTATTAGGCCCTAAGAAATGGCATTGAGAAGCCTAAACTCACATGTGCATTCTTCTATGTAGTGATCACTAGAGAATGGTAGTGGTGCCAATCTCATACCATGACCTGCAAACATGCACAAGGAATCCTAAACTCACATGTGCATTCTTCTATGTAGAGGTCACTGTCTCCGTTGTGTAGAGATCATATGGAATTGTGTCAATCTCTGAGTTCATCAAACTCACATGTGGATTGGAATCGGACACCACTCTCCTATGATCACTGGAATACCCCTCCTAGTATAGTAGGGTAAACATTTGTACAAGTGAAGAATGGCAGTGGTGCCAATCTCTTATTAGGCCCTAAGAAATGTCATTGAGAAGCCTAAACTCACATGTGCATTCTTCTATGTAGTGATCACTGTCTCCGCTGTGCAGAGATCATATGGAATTGTGTCAATCTCTGTGGGGAATGCCACCAGTGGAGAATGGCAGTGGTGCCAATCTCATACCATGACCTGAAAACATGCACAAGGAATCCTAAACTCACATGTGCATTCTTCTATGGAGTGATGACTGTCTCTGAAGTGGAGAGATCAAATGGAATTGTGTCAATCTTTGAGATCATCATCACTCACATGTGGAATGGAATAGGACACCACTCTCCTATGATCACTGGAATGCCCCTCCTAGAATAGTAGGGTAGACATTTGTACAAGTGGAGAATGGCATAGGCCCTAAGAAATGGCATTGAGAAGCCTAAACTCACATGTGCATTCTTCTATGTAGTGGTCACTGTCTCCGCTGTGTAGAGATCATATGGAATTGTGTTAATCTCTGTGGAGAATGCCAACAGTGGAGAATGGTACTGGTGCCAATCTCATACCATGACCTGCAAACATGCACAAGGAATCCTAAACTCACATGTGCATTCTTCTATGTAGAGATCACTGTCTCCACTGTGTAGAGATCATATGGAATTGTGTCAATCTCTGAGTTCATCAAACTCACATGTGGATTGGAATCGGACACCACTCTCCTATGATCACTGGAATACCCCTCCTAGTATAGTAGGGTAAACATTTGTACAAGTGAAGAATGGCAGTGGTGCCAATCTCTTATTAGGCCCTAAGAAATGTCATTGAGAAGCCTAAACTCACATGTGTAGAGATCATATGGAATTGTGCCAATCTCTGTGGAGAATGACACTAGTGGAGAATGGCAGTGGTGCCAATCTCATACCATGATTTGAAAACATGCACAAGGAATCCTAAACTCACATTTGCATTGGCACTTTTGCCATTATCCTACTGCCATTCTCCACTAGTGGTAATGTGCATCCTTCTATGTAGTGATCACTCTCTCCGCTGTGCAGAGATCATATGGATTTGTGCCAATCTCTGTGGAGAATGCCACCAGTGGAGAATGGCAGTGGTGCCAATCTCATACCATGACCTGAAAACATGCACAAGGAATCCTAAACTCACATGTGCATTGGCACTTTTGCCATTATCCTATTGCCATTCTCCGCTAGTGGTAATGTGCATCCTTCAATGTAGTGGAATGTCAATCTATATGTTCAGTTTGTCTAGATTACCACTAGCGAACAATGGTAGTGATGCCAATCTCATGCTTGCAACTACACTATGACACTGAGATCATCAAACTCACATGTGGAATGGAATAGGACACCACTCTCCTATGATCACTGGAATGCCCCTCCTAGAATAGTAGGGTAGACATTTATAGAAGTGGAGAATGGCAGTGGTGCCAATCTCTTGTTAGGCCCTAATAAATGGCATTGAGAAGCCTAAACTCACATGTGCATTCTTCTATGTAGTGATCACTGTCTCCGCTGTGCAAAGATCATATGGAATTGTGTCAATCTCTTATTAGGCCTTGGAATGTCAATCTATAGGTTTAGTTTGTCTAGACAACCACTAGTGGAGAATGGCAGTGATGCCAAACTCATGGTGGCACCTACATAATGATACTAAGATCATCAGACTCACATGTGGATTGGAATTGGACACCACTCTTCTATGATCATTGGAATATCCCTCCTAGAATAGTAGGGTAAACATTTGTACAAGAGAATGGTAGTGGAGCCAATCTCTTATTAGGCCCTAAGAAATGGCATTGAGAAGCCTAAACTCACATGTGCATTCTTCTATGTAGTGGTCACTGTCTCCGCTGTGTAGAGATCATATGGAATTGTGTTAATCTCTATGGAGAATGCCAACAGTGGAGAATGGTACTGGTGCCAATCTCATACCATGACCTGCAAACATGCACAAGGAATCCTAAGCTCACATGTGCATTCTTCTATGTAGAGATCACTGTCTCCGCTTTGTAGAGATCATATGGAATTGTGTCAATCTCTGAGTTCATCAAACTCACATGTGGATTGGAATCGGACACCACTCTCCTATGATCACTGGAATACCCCTCCTAGTATAGTAAGGTAAACATTTGTACAAGTGAAGAATGGCAGTGGTGCCAATCTCTTATTAGGCCCTAAGAAATGACATTGAGAAGCCTATACTCACATGTGCAGAGATTATATGGAATTGTGCCAATCTCTGTGGAGAATGCCACCAGTGGAGAATGGTAGTGGTGCCAATCTCATACCATGACCTGAAAACATGCACAAGGAATCCTAAACTTACATGTGCATTGGCACTTTTGCCATTATCCTATTGCCATTCTCCGCTAGTGGTAATGTGCATTCTTCTTTGTAATGATCACTCTCTCCACTGTGCAGAGATCATATGGAATTGTGCCGATCTCTGTGGAGAATGCCACCAGTGGAGAATGGCAGTGGTGCCAATCTCATAGCATGACCTGAAAACATGCACAAGGAATCCTAAACTCACATGTGCATTGGCACTTTTGCTATTATCCTACTGCCATTCTCCGCTAGTGGTAATGTGCATCCTTCTATGTACTGATCACTCTCTCCGCTGTGTAGAGATCATATGGATTTGTGCCAATCTCTGTGGAGAATGCCACCAGTGGAGAATGGCAGTGGTGCCAATCTCATACCATGACCTGAAAACATGCACAAGGAATCTTAAACTCACATGTGCATTGGCACTTTTGCCATTACCCTACTGCCATTCTCCACAAGTGGTAATGTGCATCCTTCAATGTAGTGGAATGTCAATCTATAGGTTCAGTTGTTCTAGATTACCACTAGCGGAGAATGGCAGTGATGCCAATCTCATGCTTGCAACTACACTATGACACCACTCTCCTATGATCACTGGAATACCCCTCCTAGAATAGTAGTGTAAACATTTGTACAAGTGGAGAATGGCAGTGGTGCCAGTCTCTTATTAGGCCCCAAGAAATGCCATTGAGAAGCCTAAATTCATGTGCAGAGATCACATGGAATTGTGTCAATCTATGTGGAGAATGGCAGTGGTGCCAATCTCACATGTGCATTGGCACTTTTGCCAAATTTATTTTACTGCCATTCTCCGCTAGTGGTAATGTGCATTCTTCCTAGTGGAGAATGGCAGTGATGCCAAACTCATGGTGGCACCTACATAATGACACTGAGATCATCAGACTCACATGTGGGTTGGAATCGGATACCACTCTCCTATGATGATTGGAATACCCCTCCTAGAATAGTGGAGAATGGCAGTGGTGCCAATCTCTTATTAGGGCCTAAGAAATGGCATTGAGAAGCCTAAAATCACATGTGCATCCTTTTATGTAGTCGTCACTGTCTCTGCTGTGTAGAGAGCATATGGAATTGTGTCAATCTCTTTGGAGAATGCCACCAGTTGAGAATGGCAGTGGTGCCAATCTCATACCATGACCTGAAAACATGCACAAGGAATCCTAAACTCACATCTGCATTGGCACTTTTGCCATTATCCTACTGCAGCCAATAAAATTAGTGGAATGTCAATCTATAGGTTCAGTCTGTCTAGACTACTACTAGCGGAGAATGGCAGTGGTGCCAATCTCATGCTTGCAACTACATGATGACACTAAGATCATCAAACTCACATGTGGAATGGAATAGGACACCACTCTCCTATGATCACTGGAATACCCCTCCTAGAATAGTAGGCTAAACATTTGTATGAGTGGAGAATGGCAGTGGTGCCAGTCTCTTATTAGGCCCACTCACATGTGGAATGGAATAGGACACCACTCTCCTATGATCACTGGAATGCCCCTCCTAGAATAGTAGGGTAGACATTTGTACAAGTGGAGAATGGCAATGGTGCCAATCTCTTGTTAGGCCCTAATAAATGGCATTGAGAAGCCTAAACTCACATGTGCATTCTTCTATGTAGTGATCACTATCTCTGCTGTGCAGAGATCATAGGAAATTGTGTCAATGTCTGTGGAGAATGCCACCAGTGGAGAATGGCAGTGGTGCCAATCTCATACCATGACCTGCAGACATGCACAAGGAATCCTATACTCACATGTGCATTCTTCTATGGAGTGATCACTGTCTCCGCTGTGTAGAGATCATATGGAATTGTGTCAATCTATGAGTTCATCATCACTCACATGTGGATTGGAATCGAACACCACTCTCCTATGATCACTGGAATGCCCCTCCTAGAATAGTAGGGTAGACATTTGTACAATTGGAGAATGGCAGTGGTGCCAATCTCCTTTTAGGCCCTAATAAATGGCATTGAGAAGCCTAAACTCAAATGTGCATTCTTCTATGTAGTGATCACTATCTCCGCTGTGCAGAGATCATATGGAATTGTGTCAATGTCTGTGGAGAATGCCACCAGTGGAGAATGGCAGTGGTGTCAATCTCATACCATGACGTGCAAACATGCACAAGGAATCCTACACTCACATGTGCATTCTTCTATGGAGTGATCACTGTCTCCACTATGTAGAGATCATATGGAATTGTGTCAATCTATGAGTTCATCAAACTCACATGTGGAATGGAATAGGACACCACTCTCCTATGATCACTAGAATACCCCTCCTAGAATAGTAGGGTAGACATTTGTACAAGTGGAGAATGGCAGTGGTGCCAATCTCTTGTTAGGCCCTAAGAAATGGCATTGAGAAGCCTAAACTCACATGTGCATTCTTCTATGTAGTGATTTTTGTCTCCGCTGTGCAGAGATCATATGGAATTGTGTCAATCTCTGTGGAGAATGCCACCAGTGGAGAATGGCAGTGGTGCCAATCTCATACCATGACCTACAAACATGCACAAGGAATCCTAAACTCACATGTGCATTCCTCCATGTAGTGATCACTGTCTCCACTGTGTAGAGACCATATGGAATTATGTCAATCTCTGAGATCATCAGACTCACATGTGGATTCTTCTACAAGTGGAGTCTATCTAGACTACTACTAGTGGAGAATGGCAGTGGTGCCAATCTCACATGTGCATTCTTCTATGTAGTGATCACTGTCTCCGCTGTGTAGAGTTCATATGGAATTGTATCAATCTCTGAGATCATCAGACTCACATGTGCATTCTTCTACAAGTGGAGTCTGTCTAGACTACTACTAGTAGAGAATGGCAGTGGTGCCAATCTCATGCTTGCAACTACATGATGACACTGAGATCATCAAACTCATACTACAACCAATAAATAATCCTACAACAGCCAATAAATATAGTGGAATGTCAACCTACAGGTTTAGTTTGTCTAGATTACCACTAGTGGAGAATGGCAGTGATGCCAATCTCATGTTGGCAAATACATAATGACACTGAGACCATCAAATTAACATGTGCATTCTTCTATGTAGTGATCACTGTCTCCGCTATATAGATATCATATGGAATTGTGTCAATCTCTGTGGAGAATGCCACCAGTGGAGAATGGTAGCATATCAAGACCTTAAAAATGGCACAAGGAATCCTAAACTCACATGTGCATTGGCACTTTTGCAATTATACTACTACAACCAATAAAATTTGTGGAATGTCAATATACAAGTTTAGTTTATATAGACTGCCACCAGTGGAGAATGGAAGTGATGCCAATCTCATGCAGATAACTACATAATGACATTGAGATCCTCAAACTCACATGTGGATTGAAATCGGGCACCATTATCCTATGATCCTTGGAATACCCCTCTCAGAATATTAGGGTAAACATTTGTACAAGCGGAGAATGGCAGTGGTGCCAATCTCTTATTGGGCCCTAGACAATGGCATTGTGAAGCCTAAACTTAGAATAGTAGGGTAAACATTTGTACAAGTGGAGAATGGCAGTGGTGCCAATCTCTTATTAGGCCCTAAGAAATGGCATTGGGAAGCCTAAACTCACATGTGCATTGGCACAAGGAATCCTAAACTCACATGTGCATTGGCACTTTTGCCATTATCCCACTGCCATTCTTCGCTAGTGGTAATGTGCATTCTTCTATGTAGTGATCACTGTCTTTGCTGTGTAGAGATCATATAGAATTGTGTCAATCTCTGTGGAGAATGCCATCAGTGGAGAACGGCAGCGGTGCCAATCTCATACCATGACCTGAAAACATGCACAAGGAATCCTAAACTCACATGTGCATTGGCACTTTTGCCATTATCCTACTCCGGCCAATAAAATTAGTGGAATGTCAATCTATAGGTTTAGTTTGGCTAGATATTCACTAGCGGAGAATGGCAGTGATGCCAAACTCATGCTGGCCCTAAGAAATGGCATTGAGAAGCCTAAACTCACACGTGCATTCTTCTATGTAGTGATCACTGTCTCCGCTCACATGTGGATTGGAATCAGACTACTGGAATCAGACACACCACTCTCCTATGATCATTGGAATACCCCTCCTAGAATAGTAGGGTAAACATCTGTATAAGTGGAGAATGGCAGTGGTGCCAATCTCTTATTAGGCCTTAAGAAATGGCATTGAGAAGCCTGTGTCAATCTCTGTGGAGAATGCCACCAGTGGAGAATGGTAGTGGTGCCAATCTCATACCATGACCTAAAAACATGCACAAGGAATACTAAACTCACATGTGCATTCTTCTATGTAGTGTTCACTGTCTCCGCTGTGTAGAGATCATATGGAATTGTGTCAATCTATGTGGAGATTGATATTGTGTATATTTGCTTGCTGTGCTGGTATAGTTTTTCATAATGCATATATAAGTTGCTTCGCCTTGGTTATTTTGTTAATAGAAGTTGCATTGTGGTTGTAATATTTCCTACTACAGTTATGATTTTCTATTATACATTTCATTGTGTCCTTGGTTCTTTTATTAACAGAACATTGCAAGAGTGGCTAGCAAGGGAAAGCGAAAGGTTCGAGAGGTGTCAGTTTATGATGGAGTTAGTTCTGGAAGAGGATGGTTTTTGGATATATACAATAACGAACTCCAAAAACTTCATAAAGTGCATTGTTTTGTGAACATCCAAGGAAAAACTTTTGAAGATGTTGGACAAGTTCAAGAGATGGAGGATACCGAGAAAGACAACGTTCCTTGTCTCCAAATTCATACATTGGGAGGCAATGTGTATCAATTGGATCCTGCTTGTTTTGATCATGCGAGGATGAATGCTACTGGGGAGGACACGATGATATTTAGGGGTTGGATTAATGAGCCAGAAAATTATACCAACCAATAGATATTAGAAAGCTTTGATTTGGTAACAAAAGGGATAAAGCAAGATAGAAAAAAGAGTAGAAAAGTTTCGAAAAGAACCAAGAAAAGTGATGTTGTTGGATCAAGCTCTCAAGTGTCTCAGAACACATTGAAAGAGAAGGCTAGAGAGACCGGTGAGGAGGAAACAATAGGTGAGAAGGAAATACGGTCAGATGGAAAAACAAGCATTGGGGATAAACTGGATGCTAAAGACAAAGAGACAACTTTAGGAGGAAAACAGGGAGGTACGGGAATAGTCACTGATGGAATTGGAAGTGGAGGTGATGCAACGGGGAGTGGTGAGACACATATAACAGGACATGGTGAGAAATCATCTGAAGCAACTATCATCCTGTATAAGAAAATCCAGCCAGATGTTGACTTTAAGGCACTACAAAAGAAATTGGAAAGGAAGGACACAAGTATGACAGGCTTGATGGAGTACGTAGAGTACTTCCCATTTGGTTTGGAGTTTGAGGTGTTGATCCCAGTGATGAATTGCTTTAGAGCACCAAGCCAATATGTGTACAGGACGTTGACCCTCAGCTATGTCAGTGACTTGGTCAAGAGTTTTGCAATGAATGCACGACCTCCTGCAACATGTGCATATCTTATGCCTTACCACATAGGCACAAATACTCCGATGTGCAAGGAAGAGATAAAGGTGGAAAAGTTAAAGGAGTATAATTATTGGATTCTCGCAGGGCAGCATTCAATTTATGCTGCAAGGATATTTATAACTAAAGCACATGGAGAAGCCTTCAATCAACGAAAAGGTTTCTATACACGGAGGAAGGCGAGAATTGTTGTCAATGCACCAGTTGAAGCAAGTTGTAAGATATCATCAATGGCCAACATGGAGGCATAGGCCGTTTTGAAAAATCAACCATATATCGATATCTTACAACACCTAAGGGCACAGTGGATTGCATTCAGACGACCAAAGAAACCAGCCCAAGGCCTTGTCAAAGGGCATAAAGATCGACAAAGTTGGGATGTAAGTAATAAACTTTGTTTTGTATGCATTTTTTATTTCAAGAATGTTTATGGCTTTGTAAAAGAAATGATAGTAGTGTCAATTCCCTGATGTGAGAATGGCACTAGTGCCATTCTTCTAGTTACCAAGTCATGCTTTTGACATGGTAATGGGAGAATCACACTAGTGTCATTATTATCTCTATTACATGATTTGGATTAGAAGAATGTCTAAGATGATTTTGATTTTTTTATATAGAATTTTGTAGGAGATGCAAGCGTATCGATGGGTGCAAACTTTGCTACCAAGGACACACACATGGTCACATACGATGATGACATCTACGAACAATGGATTAGGATTTTGACATTGGTGAAGCAGGGTGATCTTGAGGGTCGAAATCCCACAATAACATATATGAGGTGTCTGCTAGGATTGGAAGACGAAGATGTACGTGCACTTCAAGTAGAGATTGAGTCTAAAGAAATAGTCTTGGTCAAGTTAAGCAAAGACAAGGACTCCATTGAAATGTCTCAACGGGCAATGGAGATTAAGCATGATAGAGCCCTGAAAGAAGCGCTCATCAAGGAGTTCAACTCACGTCACCCTTCGCCACAACATCAAACATGGGATGCCCTTGCAACTTACTTCAAAATTGATTCAATTGTTTATCAGAGCTTCAAGGGTTCATGTGAGTCATGGGTCAAAGAGAAGCTGCAAGTTGGCAAGTCCACACCTGATTTCCCAAAAGCCGCATCAATCTATGTTGATTGGGTGATTAGTTCAATAGAGGGTAACAAGTCTACATCGCAATCTTGTTTTCCTTGGACAATTATTCAAGTGAACATGGAGATGGAGGGGGAGAGCTTTCTAACACGTCACTCCAAGGGACAACTTCCAATCAGCTTGTGTGTGCTTGACACCTCAGAGGGATCTGCCAAAGGCATGTGTTGGGATAAGGCTGCCTTCAAGAAGTTGCTCTGTGGCTTGATGGAGACCGTTGCCACTCCGTCATAGTATGTATTGCTATCATTTATGACAATGACAGAGATGGTAAATCTCAAGGAAGCAATGATAGAGGCTCGATTTTGGCATAGAAGGTTTGTGGGTGTTATCCATGAATCGGATAGTGCACAAAAGGGTTTGTCTGAGACCTTTTGTTTTTTGTCATTTGTCAGCTCACATGATGGGTTTGATGGATTTGAGCACATGTTAGAAATCACAAGGCCATACACAATAATTGAGGACAATATTCTTTATTCTGATGAGGGCGATGAGTATGGAAAAGAGGCGGTTGTGAAGCATGGCATCATCAAGGAGTGCATCAGGTGCTATTGTAGTAGGGAACATGAAGTTGTTGTTGATGTCTTTACTAATGGATGTGTGGCATTACAAGCATTGTCAAGCAAAAGAAAAGTGATCTCGCTGGTGAAGACATCCCAACAGGTGACAGAGGTCGAGGCTATGTGTGTGGCACATGCATCAAATAATCCCCATATAAAGATTTGGTCTAGCATTGAGAGGCCTCTTGAGACACATAGAGCTGATTCACCTATCGATGAAGGAATTAAAGAGGGTGAGCATCACATTGAAGACTTGCGACCTTTAACTGAAGCAGATCTTGAAGCTATCCCAAAGATTACATTGGAAGATTTGGAGCAAGGTCTTTAGCTACTCATTTATGCCTTGTGTATTCAGTTTCAAAATAATATGACTTTTATGGATTTTCTTGATTGCACATACTCTCATCATATTAAAGATATTAAACATTAGGTATGAGAAAATTGTGTGACATAATGACATGGGGAATGGTACTAGTGTCATTCTCCCTATGTCGGGTTATACGTAAGAGGTACTATTAACATTTTATGCGACCTCATATGGAGAATGGCACTAGTGCCATTCTCTCTTTGTGGTTATGTAGAAATGGTAATACTGTTATGTTCCTTTCTTGAATCTATGTTAGTTGAAAGCATTACAGAGATTAAAAATTGTATAATATTAACTATGCTACCAAAGTTTTGATTTGGGTGCTTTCTACAAATCTATTAGACCAAAGTAATACAATATCTATGCTTTCAGATCATGCATTGTACATTTCTTTTGGGACATGGGGGAGGCACTAGTAGTATTCTCTCCTCCCAATGAGGGTATAGAGAAAGGCACTAGTGGCATTCTCCATAACCTTATATGTAAAATGGCACTAGCACCACCCCAAGAGAAGAATGGCACTATTGCCATTCTCTCTATGAGTTCAGAGAGAAAGGTTGCACTATTTGCATTCTCCATTGACCTTTAGAGAGATTGGCACTTTTGCCATTCCCCAAAAATACAATGGAATCAGTGAACGACGATGGATAATGTTCATACTTTATTGTTATTTATTAGTTTCATATGCTTTTGTGCTTCGACATTGTTGAATACACTCTAAAGAATCAAAATATTTCTATATTCCTCAACTTCCACAGGGACCAATGATGCATGGAAGGATGTGGAGACATCAAATGTAGAGGACAACATACCACCAGTTATGGGGACTATCAATTACGCGATGGATGCAGGAGGTATAGAAGAAAACATAACCCCAAAAATGGAGAAAATTGCAAGGAATATCACGAATCCTATACTCTTAGAAGAGAACATGGATGAACGTACTGTCTCAACATTGGGGACAAAACTAGATAATCTTATTGTTGTTGCAAACATGCATGAAATCATAGCACCTGACAATTTGGATGAGTCAGAAGCCAGCAACTTCAAGGAGAATTTGGATCTATATCCACATACAATTTCTTTGGATATGCCACGATTAACAATCATATTAGACTTGAATGGCCTGTTATTAAGTCGCTGCCTATTCAAGTCTCCAATACATCCGTCTATTATGCATGGCAAAAATAGTTATATGGTTGTTCATCCTGGGTGCATAGAATTTCTTAAAATCTTGCTACAAAGATTTAATGTAGGTATCTGGTCAACTGCGATGGAGCATAACGTACTTGATATGGTAGGAAAGCTACAAAATTATGCAAATGAGAGCCTCCCTTTCTTTGTTATATGGTCTCAGCAAGGATGCTACACTTACAGTAAGACAAGGATAAATAGGCCTGACAAGGTTGGTGTTGAGGCAATGTTCAAACCCTTAGCAAAAATCTCAAAGGCATTTGGATGTGATGCTAGAAGGACAATCCTTGTTGATGACTCCCCATACAAGGCTTGCATTAGCCCTCCATCAAATTGCATATTTCCTTCAACGTTTGATGTACAAGACAAGGATGATAATATTCTACTGAGAGAGTTGATGCCGTACTTACTACAACTCGATGAGACTAAAGATGTGCGCAGCATGATTGAGACAAATCGGTATGGACAATTACCTGTGATGGAGGGGCATAAGGATTTCAACCTTGTCTAGAAAGTAATTGATGAATGGAGGGAGGAAAATCATGCATGGTCAAGAATGGAATATAAAACAAGAAATCTTCCTCTTGCAGATCAACTAAGAGAGAGGGATATAGGTGGTAGGGCAACCCATGGTGGTGATGGCCAGGTGCCTAAACTCAATGCATCCCAAATAAGACTTTTAAGGAACGCTCCACAACTCTCTAGCATGAATGCTATGCAAGTTTCTCAATTGGCTATAGACCTAGGGTACAAAGGTCGCTATGTCAAAATACATTGCTAAGGGCTACATAACTCGACTACAGAATGCGTATTTTTCATGAAGGTACATATGTCAAAGTGTTTTTTGATTTTATCTCAATATATATAACTGTTGTTGTAGCTAATTGAATTTGTCTTTTGTGATGTAGATAGATATATGTTCAAATCAAGCTTGAGTAGGTACATACCAGAACGAGATCCATTTGGACCACCAAAGTTACCTGTCCCTATCAACGAAGTGTTCTGGATAAAAAATGTGGCTTTCGAGGTGCATGAGTCAACCATTACAGGAGCTGGCTTGGGCTTATTTGTGCATGGCTCCATCAAGAGAGGGACTACTATTCTCCATTATGGAGGTGACAAGTACTCCTACAGAGACTGGAAGGAATTATGTAGAGTTCATCCAAGGCTAAAGAAGTACTCGATCCAAGAGGACCCTACTGTTCCTATGAAGGATATGGTGCATATTGTTGGTGATGTTCAATATGGCAATGTGGCAGGATTTATTAACAGCAATAGAAATACCAATGTAAAGCCAAATGTTTGTTATGTATTTTCCCCTGATGTTCCACCTTGGTATGACCCCATGATGAACATAGATATTGCAGAATATGGTCACATTTGTATTGAATCCATAGATGATATACATGCAGGAGAGGAGCTATTTGCAGACTATGAGTTTTGAATAACAACATTGTATATCTTTATACAATCATTACTTATGGGAATTACTACTTTCTTGCCAACTATGTAAATTGGTGCGTAATTGTTGTGTGTGAATAATATGCAAACATGTTCATAACTACAGTGTCTCTCGTGCCATTCTTTCCGGTGCCATTCTCTTTGGGGCTAGAAATTGAGAGTTTCTTTGGAATCATGATTTATTTCAGGGATTTCAATGGTGTATCAACAAGTTATGTTTTCATCCTAAAGTGTACTTTTTTACTTTGCAATGAGTAATCAACATGACATGTAAAGTTATTGTTTTTAATGCTAGTCAGTCCAAACATTGAAAGTGCACAATAAATGATTGTCATTGCCACCTAAATTACATCAAATGCTTGTCATTGCCCATTGATTTTCCATCAACTACATATCTTGCATTCATTCTCCTCAACTACATATCTTGATTTTCCATCAACTGCATATCTTACTAAGTTAAAGAGCCTGTGCGTTTTCATTGCAATACTCATGGTTATTAATTACACTCTACATTTTTTAAACGGTGTTTTGGAAATTTTCAAATGAGAATGCTCACAACAAAAGCGAGTCTCAATATCAATGGAAATTCCAGAATTATGAAGGTGTTTTTGAACATCACTATGGCTCACGAGATGAATCTAACTCAAATGGGTTTCAAAGTTTATTATTTTTTTGATGATAACGTAGTTTAGACACTGATATTCTATTTATTATTTGAGAATGTAGTTGATATTTCACACTTCATGAATGGCTATCTAGTCTATTTTCACATATTTCTCCTGTTTTTTCATTGAGGGGAGCTACAATTTCTTCCAAAACTGCCATTCTGGGAATTGGGTTTTTCCCTGAATTGGGAATTGGAAATGGCATTGAGAAGCCTAAACTCACATGCTCATTCTTCTATGTAGCGATCACTGTCTCCGCTGTGTAGAGATCATATGGAATTGTGTCAATCTTTGTGGAGAATGCCACCAGTGGAGAATGGTAGTGGTGCCAATCTCATAACATGACCTGCAAACATGCACAAGGAATCCTAAACTCACATGTGCATTCTTCTATGTAGAGATCACTCTCTCCGCTGTGTAGAGATCATATGGAATTGTGTCAATCTCTGAGTTCATCAAACTCACATGTGGATTGGAATCGGACACCACTCTCCTATGATCATTGGAATACCCCTCCTAGAATAGTAGGGTGAACATTTGTACAAGTGGAGAATGGCAGTGGTGCCAATCTCTTATTAGGCCCTAAGAAATGGCATTGACAAGCCTAAACTCACATGCTCATTCTTCTATGTAGTGATCACTGTCTCCCCTGTGTAGAGATCATATGGAATTGTGTCAATCTCTTATCAGGCCTTGGAATGTCAATCTATAGGTTTAGTTTGTCTAGTTAACCACTAGTGGAGAATGGCAGTGATGCCAAACTCATGGTGGCACCTACATAATTATACTGAGATCATCAGACTCACATGTGGATTGGAATCGGACACCACTCGCCTATGATCATTGGAATACCCCTCCTAGAATAGTAGGGTAAACATTTGTACAAGAGAATGGTAGTGGTGCCAATCTCTTATTAGGCCCTAAGAAATGGCATTGAGAAGCCTAAACTCACATGTGCATTCTTCTATGTAGTGGTCACTGTCTCCGCTGTGTAGAGATCATATGGAATTGTGTTAATCTCTGTGGAGAATGCCAACAGTGGAGAATGGTAGTGGTGCCAATCTCATACCATGACCTGAAAACAAGCACAAGGAATCATAAACTCATGTGGATTGGTAGTTTTGCCATTATAGAATGCCACCAGTGGAGAATGGTAGTGGTGCACAAGGAATCCTAAACTCACATGTGCATTCTTTTATGTAGTGATCACTGTCTCCGTTGTGTAGAGATCATATGGAATTGTGTCAGTCTCTGAGATCATCAAACTCACATGTCGATTGGAATCGGACACCACTCTCCTATGATCACTGGAATACCCCTCCTAGAATAGTAGGGTAAACATTTGTACAAGTGAAGAATGGCAGTGGTGCCAATCTCTTATTAGGCCCTAAGAAATGTCATTGAGAAGCCTAAACTCCCATGTGCAGAGATCATATGGAATTGTGCCAATCTCTGTGGAGAATGCCACCAGTGGAGAATGGTAGTGGTGCCAATCTCATATCATGACCTGAAAACATGCACAAGGAATCCTAAACTCACATGTGCATTGGCACTTTTGCCATTATCCTACTGCCATTCTCCGCTAGTGGTTGAGAGTTTCTTTGGAATCATGATTTATTTTAGGGATTTCAATGGTGTATCAACAAGTTGTTATGTTTCCATCCTAAAGTGTACTTTTTTACTTTGCAATGAGTAATCAACATGACATGTAAAGTTATCATTTTACAATAATGATAGTCAGTCCAAAAATTGAAAGTGCACAATAAATGATTGTCATTGCCACCTAAATTACATCAAATGCTTGTCATTGCCCATTGATTTTCCATCAGCTACATATCTTGCATTCATTCTCCCCAACTACATATCTTGATTTTCCATCAACTACATATCTTACTAAGTTAAAGAGCCTGTGCGTTTTCATTGCAATACTCATGGTTATTAATTGCACTCTACATTTTTTAAACGATGTTTTGGAGATTTTCAAATGAGAATGCTCACAACAAAAGCGAGTCTCAATATCAATGGAAATTCCAGAATTATGAAGGTGTTTTTGAACATCACTATGGCTCATGAGATGAATCTAACTCAAAT
Source organism: Dipteris shenzhenensis (assembly GCF_047967505.1). Lineage (NCBI taxonomy): Eukaryota > Viridiplantae > Streptophyta > Polypodiopsida > Gleicheniales > Dipteridaceae > Dipteris > Dipteris shenzhenensis. The sequence continues at coordinate 657,128 of NC_141618.1, forward strand.
GGGTTTCAAAGTTTATTATTTTTTTGATGATAACGTAGTTTAGACACTGATATTCTATTTATTATTTGAGAATGTAGTTGATATTTCACACTTCATAAATGGCTATCTAGTCTATTTTCACATATTTCTCCTGTTTTTTCATTGAGGGGAGCTACAATTTCTTCCAAAACTGCCATTCTGGAAATTGGGTTTTTCCCGAATTATCTAATACGGTCTTTGTTGGCTTTGACTCATCAAAGTAATCTGTTTCTGACAATAGTCTTCTAAGCCATATAGCCTCACATGCACCTTTAGTGAGTGCTCTATATTCTACTTCAGTTGAAGACAAAGAAACAGTTGGTTGTTTGTTTGACAACCATGATATAGCACCTTGACCAAGGAAAAATGCATATCCCTGTGTCGATCTCCTGGTCTCATGATCTCCGGCATAGTCATTGTCACAGTATCCATGCAACGGTGGATGACTTCCTCTGTATTCTATCCCAAACTGTCTTGTACCTCTGATGTATCTCAAGACTCTTTTGGCTGCATTCTAGTGAGACTCTTTTGGATTTGCCATAAACTGTGCTAGTGAGCTTACTGCATAACAAATATCTGGCCGTGTGATTGTCAAATATATAAGAGATTGGATGAGCCGCGTGTAGTATCTTGTCAAAGTATGGATCGTACTAGCCTAATCTATCACTTAATGAGCATAAAGATCATGGAGGATCAAACCAAATATGGAAAGCCATGGGGAGAGAGACAGAAAGTATGAAACACTCAATCTATGCCAATGTGCTATATCAACAATACATGATAGGCCTCTTATATAGAGAGTTCCCTTTGAATAGTCAACCATGTGGGATCCTCTTATCCACATCTCTCCTTGTGGATATCCTCAATCCACATCTCCACATCATGTAGTCCACATCCTAGGGTGGCTACTTTAATTCTTTCTTATACCATACCTTAGCCTTTAATCTATGTGCTCATGGCACCACAACTCTCAACACCTCCCCTCGGTGCCATGATCCTTTGGCTACTACAAGGTGGTCAGATGTGATTCACATTCCATCACCTCCCCTTAGTGCTTGCATTGCTACTTAAGGTGGTCAAGTGTGGCTTTTACATGTCAATACCTCCCCTGGGTGCTTTCATAGCTACTTTCAAGTGGTCAAGTTTGATTACAAAATATAGGCAAGGTTGGCAAGATTTTTGTTTCTCAATACATTCCATTGATTCCACCATTTGGCTCATGGCTTGATGACGATGCTATGTAGTTGACCTGCTGGTTCTTCAATCTACAATCTTCTTCCTTGTGTAGCTTCATGCATGATGCTTTGTTCTTCCATGTGCCTTGATGCTTTATGTGTGGATGCCATGCTTTGTGCTATGGTCATCTCATGCACTTGCGCTTTTGGCATGCTTATGACAATGATGTGTGCATTCATGTTTTGATTTGTCATTTGTTGCAAAGGTCTTACCATGAGCTTTATTTTGCTTCAAATGGTAGTGTTTAATTGCTAACAATGATTCTGATCTGATAGGTGCATAGAGCTCTTGATGATGTGGCATATGGATTCACATATGTTGCTTGCAAACTGTGCTTGACAAGAAGCTGTGTGCTTAGTGGCACTGGTGATGTGGCAGTTAACCAATCTTGAACTTAAACCTAACCATGGTTTAGTGTGGGTTCACGTAACCATTGAGCAAGGTAAGGCTAAACTTAACCATAGTTCAATCTTATCCTGCCACGTGTCCTAAGGTTTACAATCTTAGAGAGAAAGAGAGAAAAGATTTGCAGTGAGACGATGTGGTGGAGCGTGGATTGCGAGGACGGTGTCGTCTGAGCATGAGGCGTCGGTGTAAGACTGATGGAGCCTGAAGTCCTACTAGCATCGCTGTTGGCTGAGTCGAATAGAGTTCGGCTGGTGTGCGAAGGCTTTGGAGGTCGTTGCCTATCCAAGGAGCCTTAGAGGAGCGCATTGTGAGTCTGCTTGGTGCTTCAGATGATTAGAGATGAGCTCGTAAGGTCATTTCATCGAAGCTTTCTAAGCTCGTAAGGTCGTTTGGAGAGCCGCACAGGCCGTTGTGGAAGGCAACCATCGACTGTGGAAGGAGCTAGGAGATCTGGTATCCAAACGTCGCCTGCACCTCCTTTTTTTTACCTGATTCCTTTCCCTCACTAGGGGTTATAATTTTGCAGCTAGCTGCCCGCAATGTTTCAGACGACTAGACTCAAAATTTTACGAATCTCAGAGTGATATGTAGTACAAAACCGCGTCGAGGCTGAGTGCGAGCTGCCACTATGAAGTGCTTGATAATAACTATGAATCAATCCTTGCTGTTGAGATGATCCCGTTGTTGGCGTTGTCTTTGGAGCAGGTAGTAGGAGCGCTGGAGGTAGAAGGTGGTGGCAGCTCGTTTAGCTATGGCGCTGGTGGACAGGGCTTGCAGCTACGAGGTCGCGTGCGGGTGTTGTATAAGGTCATAGAAGAGGCCATGCTTGGAGGCCACCATTGTGAGTCACTGTGAGACAGTTCGTTGTAGAGTGTGCTTGAGTAGAGCCCGATGGCTGTGGAGAGCTGCAACTCTGCTACTCGTTGAGTCAGCCACATCATGTGCCTTGTAGAAGCCGAGTTGTTCCTTAGGGAGCACAAGAGATAGTCGTACATAAGACCCTACAGAGAAGCATTATGGACCAAGAACATGTCCATTAAACCTTACAAGGAACTCTCTCCTGACAAAATCTTTGTGCTATAGAGGGTCTTTGGACTTCAATAGAATAGAATTCCTCAATGCGAAATGGACAAAAATAGTTCATCAACAGAATGAAAGATGTAAACCTCTCAATCTAGGCTTAGCTAAACCTAAGCTCTGATACCATGTCAAAGTATGGATCGTACTAGCCTAATCTATCACTTAATGAGCATAAAGATCATGGAGGATCAAACCAAATATGGAAAGCCATGGCGAGAGAGACAGAAAGTATGAAACACTCAATCTATGCCAATGTGCTATATCAACAATACATGATAGGCCTCTTATATAGAGAGTGCCCTTTGAATAGTCAACCATGTGGGATCCTCTCATCCACATCTCTCCTTGTGGATATCCTCAATCCACATCTCCACATCATGTAGTCCACATCCTAGGGTGGCTACTTTAATTCTTTCTTATACCATACCTTAGCCTTTAATCTATGTGCTCATGGCACCACAACTCTCAACATATCTGTCATTGACTGTAGGCTTTTCTGAATCTTTAGTAAGTTTCAAACTCTGCATGGGAGTGGCTGCAATCTTGCAATCTGCCATATGAAACTTCTTCAGGAGACTGTCAACATACTTGAGTTGACTCATGAATGTGCTATCAGAATCTCTCCAGAAATCAATTCCAAGACAATAGTGCATAAGTCCAAGATCTTTCATGTCGAACTCTGCAAATAAGTCTTGTTTTAGTTTTTTGATGAAGCTATCCTTGCTTCCTATCACAATCAGATCATCTACGTACAAAAGTGCAATACTAATGTCTTCCGCTTGAACTTTGTAGTAGAGAGTATAATCTGCATTGGACTTCATGTGTCCTAGATCAGCAAAATACTAGTCAATTCTGCTGTACCAACTTTTGGGTGCTTGTTTTAAGCCGTAGAGACTTTTCTTGAGATGGAAAACCTTATTCTCCTTTCCTGGTTCAACATAACCTACTGGTTGTTGCATGTAGACTTCCTCATCTAGGTAACCATTGAGAAATGCATTCTTGACATCGAGCTGATACACATTCCATTTGCTGAGTGTCGCTAGTGATATCAAGAACCATATGGAATCCATCTTTGCTACTGGAGCATAAGTCTCATCATAGTCCTGACCATATTGTTGTGCAAATCCTTTTGCAACTAGTCTGGCTTGTTATCTCTGAATACTTCCATCTGGATTGTACTTCACTTTGTATACCCATTTGTTTGCTATGGCCTTCTTTCCTGGTGGAAGGTCGCATAATTCCCAAGTATTATTTTTATACAAAGCATCCATTTCTTCATTCATAGCAGTTTGTCATTCTGGCTTGTCTACTGTGTCTTCGAAGTACATTGGCTCTTTTGTGGCCATGATGGTAGTCATAAGAGCATAGTTGGTGGTTTCCACCTGAATTGCTTTGCCTTTTTGAGCATATGTCAATCTGGCTAGAGGTCTGCTCTCCCTAGTAGACCGTCTAAGCTACTGTGGCTCTACTTGGGGTGTTGCTCGCAATTCTTGCTCTTCTTCATCAACCTGTTCTGTAGATGACTGTGAAGTCGATGCTTCTATCTCCTGTGTAGGTGAGGTTTTCCATTCTGATTCCTCATCAAAAATTACATCTCTGGAGATAATGACTTTGTGGTTGATGGGATCATACAATTTGTATGCTTTGCTTTCTTCACTGTAGCCAACCATGATGCATTTGCGTGACTTTGCATCCAATTTTCTACGATGATCATCATGTATGTGAGCATATGCTATGCAACGAAATATGTGGAGATGCCCAATGTGTGGCTTGTGTCCAGTGAATGCTTCATAAGGAGTCATACCCTGTATCGGTTCGGTAGGAAGCTGATTAAGCAAGTAGTTAGCTGTAGCTATTATTTCTGCCCAATACTGATTTGGAAGATGCTTTTCCCTAAGCATTGCTCTAGCACTGTTTGCTAAAGTCCCATTCTTCCTTTCAGCTCTTGCATTCTACTGAGGAGTATCTGCACATGGGAATGGTCTTCAAATGCCGTGATTTGTGCAAAAGTTCATGAATGCTAAAGGCATGTATTCACCTCCTCTGTCTGATCTCATGACCTTGATCTTTCTACCTGTCTAGTTTTCTACCATGGCTTTGAATTCTTGAAATCTGGAAAACACTTCAGATTTCTCTTTTAGAAAGTAGACCCAACAATATCTGCTATAGTCGTCGATGAAGGTGAAGTAATAAAGTGAACCATTGATGCTGCGGGTCTGGGCATAACCCCATACATCTGTATGTATCAAATCAAGAATACCTCATGCACGAGAGGTACTTCTGACAAAGTTGGTTCAATTTTGTTTGTCGAAGTAGGATGCTTCACAAACCTTTCCAAGAAACTGTAGCTTCAGAATCCCAATTGCGATATTCTGATTCCTGAGGTCTAACAAGTACTTGAAGTTGACATGACCATATCTCTTGTGCCATTTTGCAGATAGTGGCATCTGTTGTGGTTGAGCTGACATGGCATGCTTATTTGGTACTATAGCTAGCATTCTATTTAAGCGTCCTTCTTTGACACCTTTTGCTACTAGCTGACATCTTTTGGATTTGTCTCTGATAGTGCATTCATCACCGTCAAAGATGACTTTGTAATTGTGTTCCATCATTTGACCTATTGACAAAAGGTTCTTGCTGAGCTTCGGAACATAGAGCACATCTTTCACTAATCCCTTTGTACTAGTGAAATTGTTCATAGGGATAACACCTGTCCCTTGAAGTAGATTCGGTGTATTGTCTGTTGTGTAGATGACATTTTTCTGTCCTTCTAATGGTTTCATCTCTGTGAACCATTCTTGATGATTTGTCATGTGAGATGATGCACCGCTGTCGATATACCAAGGATCCTGTTCCGCTTGGTTGACTTGATAGCTGTACTCCTCTTTGGGATTCAAATCAGTGTTGTCTAGGTACACTATATCAGTGTGATGCAATTCCTCGCTTGTAAGAAACATATTTCCATGTTCATTTGCAAAATGACTGTGACTAGAATGTCCACCACGACGATTTCCTTTACCTTGGGAATTCCCTTGATTACTGCTAGATTGATCGCCTTGGTCGTACTGCTTCTTACAGCAATCTCTTTCATAGTGTCCAAACTTGTGACAGTAGTTGCACTGGATGTTTGACACATTGGTGGATGCATTCCCTCGTCCTTGGAATCTTCCTCGGTTGGAATGATTTCATCTTTGCTGACTTTGATGTTGCTGAGGATGATGCTGATGCTGATGCTGATTCTGACTTTGATTTTGTTGATGATGACCACTTTTCTGGTATGATCTACCTCTGCCTTTGCCTTTGCCTCTGTTTTTGTCTGAAGCTGTGAATGCTTGGTCATTAGAATGACCTTTACGTGCTTGAATGGCCTGAGTTCTGAGTTCTTCACCAAGTAGGATTGTGACTGAAGTTCTTTCGGTGTCGGAATTTGTCGTTGGATGGCAATACTTTGGACTAGATTCTCGTATCCCTCTCCTAGTCCATTCAGAATGACTTGAACCATTTCTGCGGGGTCCATAGTCTCTCCTGCTGCTGCAAGTTGATTGTTGTAGTCTTTTATGCGGAGTACATAAGCATGACCAGTTTCACTGCTGTTGCGGAAACTCTGGTTGATCTGGTTTCTCAGGGTGAGAATCTTGGATGTGTTCTTAGACTCTAGAGAGCTGCGAACATATCCCATGCTTCTTTTGATGTCTTGACTGTGTTGAGCTGTCCTAGCATGACATCTTGCACATTCTGCTTGATCAGGTGATAGGCATACTTGTCTTTCTTATCCCATTCTGCTTGAGCTCAGGCAATGGCAAGATTTGCTACTGGTGCAGAAACTGTTTGTGTAGATGTAGATCCCGTTGTAGATCTCGTTGCTGGTGCTATGACAACAGATCGAGTAGAGCTACTGGTAGCTCGATCGGCCAATGGTCTAGGTGTAGACCCATCGACATACTCCCATTTGTCCTGAAGCACAAGAATAGTCTCCATTGGATATTTCCATGTACCATAATTGGAGTTGTCTAACTTAGCAGATGCCTCCAAATTGAGGTTGCTAGTCGTAGACATGGTGCAAGAAATGTACTCAAACGTGTCATGAAAATCTCTGTATGAATCAACTACAAATACACTGAATATGCCAAGTGAAATCTCAACCGTCGGTGAAGATAGAACTACAATATATAAAATTTGATATGTATTACAAGGCTTGTGGCAATGATGCTAGGAATAGCCAAGAGGCTTTACAAGGCTGAAATGATGTGCATGATGCCATGAGATAGCCGAATAGGGTTTACAATGGTGGCATGTGTGTGTGAAATCAAGTGCTATCTGCCCATTGAAACAATTTGCAATGCCTCTGTACTCTTTGAAGTCTGCTCACTGAATTGATGAATGTAAGGTTTCAGGTAATGTAATGATGTGAAACCGTATGTGAGCATATGGACTGACTCCGAGTAGGTACTAGTCGGGAATTTTCGAGCATGGCTTAGATTGGCAACTTGGGGAAATTCAAAGCATCCCCTCTATGGCGATCTAGTCTACTCTGATCTAGATCTAAACCAACCATCGATCGATGAAAGAATAGCAAATAATTCCTTTTCTTTTGTTCTTTTTAAGTGCTAGGTCAGATGCGTCGATGTAGAGGCAAATGTGCATGAAGGAAGTGCTTTTGTCGGCGAGGCTCAAATGTGAGTGTAACTTGCACCAAAATGTGCATATGATGTGACGAGCACGTAAAGCACGCAAAAACAAGCGACTTTCATTTTTGGAGCGCCCTCAAATTCTTCCTAGATCAAGAGATATGACTTGATCTAGGTGGAGGGGCAAAAGGAGTGCAAATGGTGCTCAATGATGATGTGTCACTATGAGTCACATGCAGTGATGATATGGCACTGTGCCTAGCAAGAGGTGTGCGAGTGAAGCCTTGTGCTGAGGTGGCAGAAGTGGTCACATGGAGTGACTGTGAAGCACTGTGTGTGCTTGCAGAGGTCAGTGCTGACTGGACTGCTGACATGGCACTGATGATGATGTCAGTAGATGACATGGCAATGCTAATGTGGTAGTGATGATGTGGCAAGTGACGTGTCTATGCTGATGTGGACTGCTGATGTGGCTGATGATGTGTCAGTGCTCACGTGGACTACTGATGTGGCACTATGGATAAGATGATGATGTGGCACAACAATAGAGGAGATGACGGCACGTGGGCTGCCAAGTGCTGACATGGTGTGATAAGATACCACGTAGGCAGTGATGTGGCACTAGGGCCAATGTGGCGATGTGGCCTTCGAGATAAGGTGCCACGTGGCTCGTCACGGAAGCACCACGTGTTAGTGGTGCGGCCAAGATAAGGTCTGTCGGCCGTAACCTTTTGAGATGCTCTAGAATCTTTGAAGATTTTGTCGATGGAGTCGTGAGGCTTGGAGGTGGACGTTGTCGCTATCGTAGGAGCCTAGCCCGTTGGTGGCCTTTACGAGGTCTTGAGAAGGGCATTGAAGCACAAGCTTTGGAGCTCTACTATTAGGTGATGGTTGGTGAGGCGAAGCCTCAAGCGGTGTTGGCTGAGGAGAGTCGCGTTTCTTCACGGCTGCCCAGCCATCAACGGACTTGTTGCAGATGGAGTCGCCCGTCATGACGCTTAGCCACTGATTGTTAGAGGAGATGGGCTTTGGGGTTATGGAGCCCTGCTAGTAGAGGTGAGGCACTGGAGCATGGGCTGCTCGTCATTGGAGAGAGCCGTGAGGTGACTGCATGTGTATGGAGGAGATTTGGGTGAACGTTGTCGGTCGGCCCGTTGATGGCTGTTGTTAAGGAGGCTGTGATGGAGAATAGGCTGGAGTAGAAGAAAGTCGAGGGCTTGGCTATTGCAAGTGTTGTTGATCAGAGGCCCATGAGGTCTAGTGAGGCGTAGAGATCTTAGAGCTCGCCGCACACCTGTGGTAGGAGCCTTAAGGTTATATGGAGATTTGGCCTTCGTTTGATGTAGAAGTACTCGTGAAGGAGACTGAAGCCATTGATGGACGGCTCATCTGTAGAGTTCATTGTCTAAAAGCTTTGAAGAAGGTCGTTGTAGGCTTGTTCTAGAAGTAGTCTTAGAGCTAGAAGCCTTGATAGAGCTGTAGTCTAAGTTTGATGGAGCCCTATCTTTTTCTCTCACACATTTTCACCTCTTTTCCTCACAAAACTAACTCTCTCTCTCTCACTCAACTAGAATGGAAATGGACGTAAGCAGATCGCAATGCCTCAGCGGAAGGCAAGGGAGCTATGATACCATGACAAAATATGAAGAGGGGAGAGGAGAAGAGTGGAGATGAGAAGAGAGGGCACAGCTAGAGAGCACACCACAAATGACTACTGTACACTAGATTTAGTTGAAAAAATAGAATATATACAAACCCATTTAGGGTTACGGTTAGGGGATCTAACCCTTTCCTTTATAGCACTCTATAAGGTTAGTGCTATGCACATATGATCACGTGATGGTGCTATGCACACATGATCACATGATGTTGAGCGTGAACTCTCAACATGTTTCAAAGTCTCCATGTGGATATGCTAACTATACTTCATGATTGATCACATTGGTGATTCTTCTTGCACCAAAATGTTGAAAATGACACACGTTCATAGGATCATGACTATGTGTTTTGCCTAAAGGCCACTACTTCATTGTTCTTATATAAAAGCACATCTAAACGCTTTGTTAGGGAGAATACTTAATTTAGGAAAGATAGATTAGTGAAAATCCCAACAAATCTCTAAGTTGTAATTGTTAACCCTAGTTATCGGGTCCTTGTTTGCTTGGGTGTAGCCATTTTTGGTGAAGTTCAGGGAATTTTTTGTATATAGGTATCTTGCATGACCCATAACTTATGCATTGCTCAATGGAATTCAAAAATCTTTGTCTTCAAGTTGTAGTACACATTCGGAACTTGAACATGAGACCAAAAAATTATGGAATAACAATCTAGAACAAGATTGTTAAAGCATTACAAGTGCTATGTTGCATTTGAAGCATGCATCTTGAAGAGCATAGGAAATAGCAATTTATTCAAAAACATCAAAATTTTGTTCTCTACACACATGCAACCAAGTAATCATTCAAAGTTACACTACATGAGATTCTTCTCAACCTAAGGACACACCTAGATGAGAAGATTAGGTATGGGTTAACGGGCCTCCAATGTTGTGCTAAAGTAATGCACACCCATTTGAGGGCACGCTCCATAACTATTTTTTGATTTTTTGGTTGAAAATTTGGAATCCAAACTAGTGGCGCTACTGCATGGTGGTCTTACAAGATTGATAGTTGTTGATATTGGTATATATATTCACCCTAAAATGGAAGAACTTGAAAATGTGCAATTTGTGCATGTGCAAAGATCTTTTAATAAATCCAACACTATTTACAATTTTGAATTGTTTCTTTTTCCATGCACTTGCTTGCTATATGGCTCATAAGGATGCCAAAGTTCATTTCATTTCATAATACACAACATCAAACTTGATAGCATGACCTTTGTCCTATTTATATTTTGAAACATTTTAGGCCACATTGCACTTGTTTGGGATATCCAATTCTACTGACTTGTTTTGCCAAAGGGGGAAAACCCAGCGGCTAAAAATTTCACTACTCCCATGAATTTTGAATTTTCACACCTCCCGCCGATCGAATCTTGGAATATTAAGTACTTGCAGCATACTTCCACCCTGCAAATGCCCTGCAACCTGCATGCACCTCGATGTGACCTTGCAGAGATTTTGGTTTGGCATTGTCTTCTTTTGGGTAAGTTGTCTTCTATTCTTTGCTTCACTCACAAGCTAGCTTCTTTAGGTCTATTTCGGGCTAATTGTGGCCATGGTAATTAATGGCAACATGCAACTTGCCATAGCTTGCAAGAGAAGCAAATAGATGCTATAAGATAGGAAAGCTGAAAAGCTTGGTCAAGGCACAAGGAACAGATTGCGGATTACACGTTAAGGAAAGCAATGGCACATTATCAAAATGGCAATGAAAGACAATTTTGCAAGGTTTGTGAAGGGAGAAACAATGATAAGAAAGAATACTCCTTGCATAGTAGTAGAAGGAAGCAGATGCAGATGCACGCATTTGATCATTGCCATCAGAGCAAAGAACATGAGCTATGGTGTCACGATTGGTGGGAGCATTTGAGGCAGCAACATCAAGTCATTTAGGTGAATACTAGTTTTGAGTATTCACAAGATTTAGCCTACACCCTAAAGTTCATAGACTAACAACCATAACAACATTAAGAGATGCATGCCTAAGAGGCGATGCTCTCTAACCTAAGAAATGTCCTATAGAAAGTGAAAGGGGTGCACAGCTTAGATCAACTAGCTACAAAGAGGGCAACATTAGCTGTGTTGGTGTCCTCTGAAACAAAGGAGAAATAGCTTGGGTGCACATTTGTCAATCAAAAGGACCAACGTGGCTCCAACGGTTGAATGTAGAGCGGGATCAATGCATGATCATCCCGATCCGAGAAGTCTATGGGCTTCAAACAATAGAATGCAAGAAAAGGAGAGAACTTAAGTGCAAAAGTCATTGCTAGAGTGATGAAGTTTTGGCATGAAAATACGAGAGTTTCTCCAAATAGAAAGGACATTTATAAAAAGCGGACGGGACGTAAGGTGTTTGACAAGCACATCATACATACAACGTAGATCAGTGGTGCCTAAACCATCCTGGTGGTTGTTTGTGATTGAGCTTTGGGAAGTTTACTTGTTTCATTTCTAAGCTAAGCTTGGACTTAATGTGAATGTCCTAAACCAACCCGGTGGTTGGAACATCATGCAACTGTGGCTGGTTCAACTCAAACACCAGTTATGTGATTGTCTTGAACCAACATGGTTGAACAAAAACTAACAGCAATATATTGTTGTTGTCCTAAATAAGCCCGGTGGTGGGAGATCATGCAACCATTGCTGGTTCAGCTCAAACACTAGTTATGTGATTGTCCTGAACCAACGTGGTTGAGAAAAAATTAATCAAAATATATTTTGCAAAAGAATAGAAATATATTGTTATTTTACTAAACCAACCCGGTGGTTGGAACATCATGCAATCGTGGCCAGTTCAACTTAATCACTAGCTATGTGGTTGTCCTGAACCAACGTATATGAACATACATTAGTTGTGGACCAGCCCGGTGGTTCAAATTATTATGTTTCCTAGTACTTAAATTAGTTAAATTTAATTTCCTACTATTTGGGTCATATACCACTTAATTTGTAGATTGGGATCACTTGGACTTAATGTGATTATCCTAAACTAGTCCGCCAGTGCTAGTTCAAGACAAACAGCAGTTATTACTTTTGTGAAATCTAGAAATGAAAAGCAATACATGTTATTTTCTAATTGTGAAATTCAGAAATGAAAAGCAATATACTTGTTATTGTCTAATATGTGAAGTTGAGATTGTCAGGCTAAACCAGCCTGGTGGTGGAAATTGTGATCGTGTCCCAAACCATCCTGTGGTTGAAATTGTGATCGTGTCCTAAACCAACTTGGTGGTTGAAATTATGACCATGTCCTAAGCCAGCCGGTGTTTGAAATTGTGACTGTCCTAAACCAGCCCAGTAGTTGAAATTGTGCCTATCCTAAATGTTTCATAAACCAACTTGGTGGTTGAAACTGTGACCGTGTGCTAAACCAGCCCGGTGGTTGAAATTGTGACTGTCCTAAACTAGACCGGTAGTTTAAATTGTGACTGTCTTAAACCAGCACGGTGGTTGAAATTGTTTTGTTTTGCTAGTAGCTTGATTAGTTCAATTATTAGATTCATTATATGTAGGTGTATTAAACTAGCCCGAGGGTTGAAATTGTTTTGTTTTCTTGTAGGTTGATTAGTTTAATTAGATCAAAATTTTGCACGTACTGTGCTTTGTAGTGTTTTGTATTGTTTTCCTCATAGTAGTGCAAAAAGGGGGCTCATTGTATAATTGTTCCCTTTAAAAGGGGGATAACTGTACTATTGCTCCCGCATATTGGGTCAGCAGATGGAGTTGTATCTTAGAATTCCAACATTTCAATTGGGGAGGAGCTTTGAGCATTGTAAGCCCTGGTATGTTAGGAAACTCAAAGACATGAATGTACGCCTTGGTGCATCAGAAAACTCAAAGACATGATTTGTTTGTTGTTGCTTTGAGAATTGTAAGCCTTGGTATATCAAGAAACTCAAAGACATGAATGTTTATTGTTGCAAAACACACATACACTTTGACTTGGCCCAACAAGTGATGAATGACTTGAGATGTGGTCATGTTGGAGCATTGCTCTAAGATGATCAATGCCCATGTTTCCTTGATAAATGCTCGGTCTGTAGCCACCTAGATTCTCATCATGTGTTGCAAGGGAGACAAGGTTTTGTAGCCTAAGTTCTCTGTGGGAGCCAGTGGTTTGTCCAAAGGGAGATTGTGAGTGGCATTGCATTGAATGCGTTTGTGGCAATGCAAACATTGTAGTCTAAAGCTAAAGAAGAAGGCATTTCATGTTTGTCCAAATGAAATGAGGGAAGAAAACCATGTTGCTCTTAAATGGAGGAGATTTGAAAATGTGAGTGTTGAAGGATCTGATAAAAAGAGATGGTTACTATCGTATAAGAGCACTCAGTGGAGGGAGCTTATAGGTCACTTGGTTCAATTCATCCCAAAATATGTGCTTCACAATTTCACAACCAACTAGTAGGATAAGCAATTTAGGACATGCCTTGCCAAATTTCCCCATGAAATCATTGTCTCTATCATAGATTCTGCTGAAAATTATTCATTTCAAGAACAAGATGAGATACAAAGTGCTCATATGTTCAACAAGCATATAAAAATTCTTGTGCATATCACGTGTAGTCATTTTCTTAATTCTTCTACGACTGATGCCAATCTGCTTGCTGACTCATAGGAGTCCAAGTTTGTGCAACACACATACAATTTCTACATTTTAGATGATAGGGAGCATGACACCTTATTTATTCATCATGCTTTTCTACTGCATTGGGACTCGGCTGAAAAAATAAAATCCCCATGCAAAAAATATAAAACAACATTGGGTGTGGTCGGATGGTGCTGCCTCTCAATTTAAATCAGCCCGTGGATTCTACTTTGTCTCAAGGTTCAAATCCCTGATCGATCTAAACATGATGTGGAATTTCTTTGGGTCTAGCCATGGCAAGGGTGAACATGATGAATGTGGTGCTATTATTAAGCAAGGTCTATTTAAACACCAATTAACATGCCCTCAAGAAAAGCTCAATGATTCCCATGATGCTATAACATGGCTTATAGCCAACCTCACCACAGGCGTGCATTCAACATATAGTAAACAAAGCCTTAAGAATACTTTAGTATGCAGAGTGTTCGATGAAGTGAAAGTGGATGAAGTGCAAAGGAGAAGCCGGCACAATTGCGATTAAATTAAAGGAGTTCATGGGTTCCTACATAGCATATGGGCTTTTCAAACAACCACCTGGTCAAAATAAGAAAACTTTATTGTTTCTGCAGTGCATGCATCATAGGGGATCATGACAATTGTGGGAACCCTGCAACTGTGAAGACATGGGAGCAAGTTCAAGTTTTCCCTCTATGTTCAGATGGAGTGACAAACAATGGAGAGTGTTGAGGGGTATTTAGGCACCTAGGCTAAGTCATAGGCTAAGTAGAGTCATGTGGAAGTTGGAAGGTCACAACTCATATAGATGAGTGGCAGCTACTACCAAGGACCACTATGGGAAGTTATAACTCCTTTTGGATAATGATATCTTGAGGTATGGCAATTAGGCTGCTATCTCACCAGGATTTCAGACAATTTATTCCCCTTTTGGCAAGCTAGATGCTGTTTGGATTGGATACTAATCCCATGTGCAATTCTCCATGCTCCTGATGATTGTGTATTGTTGGAAGAAAATATATTTTTCATATATATTTCTCTATTGTTTCTACTTTTGCCTTAAAGGATACATTTTTGAGCTCGTAATACAGTTCGACTTCTGTTTGACTAGCTTCTATTTCTGCACTGTCTTGTTGTCTTTGCATTGATTATGCATATTTTTGTTTTGGGCAAGTTCAGCCCACAACACATTTGGAGATTCTGCAGCTAGTTCATTCCTAAAAAATGCCTTGACATTGAGGCAAATGGAAGAACATGAAGTGAATGGTGGTTGTTCAAGATGCTGAGTTGCTACATTGGAAAGATTGAAGACTATTGCAAAGAAAAGGCACTATTGTTCCAAAATGAAGCGACGCTGCTCAAGATGGGAAGGACTGTTATTGTGCTATGTGACTCGAACAAAGAATTGTTGCTATGGGGAGAACTAGGCTACTACATTGTAAATTAACACATGATGAAAATTTCAAAAGATCTTCGCAAGCCATTGTTGCTATTTGAAGTCGCATCACTCCTGAACCGGTCGAGTTGACCACCTTGAGCTCTTACAAAATTCAAAATCTGCATGTTTGGAGTGTTTTGAAGTTGTGTTTCTCCTACCTCGCTCCTCTGAGTCAAGAGAGATATTTTTGATTGTGAGGCCAAATGAATATTTGAGGGATTTGGAACGCTTGCGGAGAACTCAAGATGCTATCATATCGAAGATCAACAAAATTCACACAAAGTTGTTGCAGATTGGTATCCATCATCTGGACCTGTTCAATTCTGACAACAGTAGCAAATGGTCTGCATCACAACAGGCCTCAGTTCTCTCTCTCTCTCTCCCCCTATCCCCCCCTTCCTCTTCTCTCTCTCTCTCTCTACCCCCTCTCTCTCTTCTACCCCCCTCTCTGTTCTCTCTCTCTCTCTACCCCCTCTCTCTTCTACCCCCTCTCTCTTCTCCTGTCTGTCTCTCTTCTCTCTCTCTCTCTCTCTCTCAATCTCTGTGTCTCTCTCTCTCTTTCCACCCCCCTCCCTCTTCTCTCTCTGTCTCTCTCTCTACCCCCTCTCTCTTCTTACCCCCCCTCTCTTCTCTTCTCTCTCTCTACCCCGCCTCTCTCTTCTACCCTCCTCTCTCTCTCTCTCTCTCTCTCTCTCTCTCTCTCCCTCCCTTTCTCTCCCTCCCCCTCTTTTAGGGATGAGCATTTTCTGAGCGAAATCTTCCGAGCGTCCGAGCGAAGGAAAAAAAAAGCTTCCAACCATGCATAAATATGGCAAAAATCGATCAGAAGAAAACATAGTTTCACTTAGAAATATGCAAAGTATTATAGCAATGCCTATTTTATACAAAAAACTTTAGGTAAATCTTTAGGAATGGTGAGAGCATAATGGGATGGCTTTTGAAGAAACCCACATGTAGAGTAGACTTCTCTATGAAAATTCCCTTATGATCCTTCTTATAACTTTTATTTAATAGGGGGTGACATTGAGAACCCTCTCTCAACCTATCTTCATGAAAGGGTTTCTTCAAAGAAAACTCATTGAAGCAAGCCATCGAGGTAGTTTTGCTGGCGAAACTACCTTGGATAGCACTTTTAAAAGTGACATAACTTTCATATCCAATGTCCAAATATAGT
Source organism: Dipteris shenzhenensis (assembly GCF_047967505.1). NCBI lineage: Eukaryota > Viridiplantae > Streptophyta > Polypodiopsida > Gleicheniales > Dipteridaceae > Dipteris > Dipteris shenzhenensis. The sequence continues at coordinate 673,373 of NC_141618.1, forward strand.
CATTCAACCAGTCAAATTGATTGGAACACCCCCTTTGAGCACATCTATGGAATTATATTTTGGAAAATCTTGCATATATAGTATTAAATATTACATGTATTTTATGAGAGTGATATATAAGCCCAAGTTAATACTTATTTATAGTAATTTAAACTTCTTTAGAAACATGTCTATAAATATCTTGTTATTTATGCTATAAAAATACTAAAAAGATATTGCCATATGATATAAATGTGTTAGTAAGTAATTATATATGCATAGTATTATTACATTGAGAGTGATTATGAGGGATGTTTCTTAAAGGAATCAACACTTTTTTAAGGTAATAACAGGGGTACAAAGGGATGTCTCTAAATAAGAAGATTATGGTGTGTAAAAATGAATGAGTGACTAGTCTGTATATTTTTATGATAAAGGGATCTAGTTCTAGTGAAAATAAAAGTGTAAAAACCATGTTTCCTAAAGAAATACATTTTTTTAAATCTCTTGAAAAACACGCTCGGATAAACCTGCTCATAGGTTTTTGCTCGTAAAATTGATGCATCCCGCCCCCCCCCCCTCTCTCTCTCTCTCTCTCTCTCTCTCTCTCTCTCTCTCTCTCTCTCCCCCCTCTCCCTCCCTCGCCTTTCACGTCACTCCCTGCACTCCCTACCCTATGGGCCTAAAGCCCCTAAATAACAAGGGCTTATAAGCCCTTGCCTTAGGCAAGGTAAGGCAACTCCTGACGGTCGTGCAGTGGGGCGACATACATAGAGACGCTCGCCCTCTGCCCCTACCTGGCAATGGCGCCTGCCATGAAAGCGAAGCCCACCCCGTCCTTTCACTTCCTCCTCTATGCTCATGGCTCCTTCCACCCCGCTCTGCTTGCCTCCTATAGAGCTCTTGCCTGTCGCCTCCTCCTGCACACCACCTCCACACCTCCTCCATCCACTCCACACTCCCCTCCCCACCTTGTTGACTCCACCCCGTCACAGAACCACCCAGCTCCAGGTGGCCGCCGCGCGATGCCCCCCCTCCCCCCAAATTTTTTTAATTAAAAAAAAAAAAAAAAAACCTAACCTAACATAACCATCCAACTCTAGTTAGGTTAGTGTTAACCTAGGCTAGTTTTAACTTAGGTTAGGTTAGATTTAACCTAGGCTAGTTAGGCAATTTAAGTGCTAGTTAGTTAGACTAACTGGATAGTTAAGTTAGTCTGATTCAACTAACTATGGTTAGTTTAGCTCACTATAATCAGTTTGAACCATCGTTAGGTTAGGTTAGACTAACTGTTAGACATCTAACTAGATAGTTAGGTTAGTTAGACTAACTGGGTCAGCTAGGAGAACTGAGTTGGGTGAATTACTCCCCCTCAATTACACTTAAAGTCCATTCAAACCAAACCTTAAGACCAAGACCCCCCCCACCAAAAAGACCCTAGTTTACCCCTCCTTCAACCCTTCATGTCTCACTCGTTTGGGACCCAAACTGGTGAACCACGATTTAACACACAAAAACATCATGTTATGGGGAATTTTTCTAGCCCATTGCACACCATTTTGGCATCCCTAGCACTTGCTCAAACGCACCCCCCTGTGGGCCTTGTTTCGCACTAATTTGCTCATATCTCGCTCATATCTTTATGCTGTGACCTCCGATTGACGATCCGTTTACATTGGCACATTTTCCTACACACGTGGGACAATCCTAGGCACATCATTAACATGATGGTCCCTACAACACTAACACATTGCTAACCCTCCTACATCAACACCCGCACTTGTGGTAGAGACACCCTTTGCAACTCTTGCCCAATCTACATGTAACTACGCTCTCGACCAATGCCTCTGACTCCAATGCTCACCAAATCCACATACAACTCCGCTGCAACCACTGTCTCCGACAATCCTCTACCCCAATCCCCCCCCTGAAATTCAAGAAATCCCTTTGACTCCTCCACGCGACAACATGGCTGGACGTTGTCTGATGATGATGGGGATATTGACCTCGATGCGGAGGGTAACAATTTCTTTAATCATAGAAATAATAACAATTAAGGAAAGCGCCTCTTGGGAAAACTGGAACTTCCCAAATATTCCTCCAGCATTTTGATGCCGCATGCTGTTCGGGTGGAGATCAATCCAATGAAACCAAGGTCGCATGGTTTCCCATGGCCTTAACCGATGAAGCATCAGAATGGTACCTAAACCTCCTAGTGGAAGAGAGAGCCACGTGGGACTTGCTTCAAATAGAATTCAAGAGGCACTTTCAAATGGAGAGACTACAAGATGATCCCACTCTCCAACTAAGCAAGATCGAATAAGGCCACCGAGAAGATGTATGCACATACCTGGACAAGATGAAATGCTTAATCGCCAAATGTGACCCATTCCCCGATGCAAAGCACCTCACGGCCTGGTTCATTGTGGAACTAAGGAAGAAAATCCACAAGGATATGAAAAAGATTAGTAGTTATGAAACATTCAGTGCTACTCATGTGGCAGCCATTGACATCGAGGATGGCATGACCGACTCTGACACCAGCAGTGATGATGGAAGATCTAGTGCATGAGATAAGCGCTCTAAACAAGGCAAATCCAAGTCTTGTCCAAACGTCAAATGAAGATTTCCTAGAGGCCATGACCATGAAGTTGAAAGAAGACACGATGCAGGCCATGGAACAAAAGCTTCACTTGTCTCAGTCGCCCCCTCAGATTTATCCACGGCGAGAAAATGTCTGGTGCCCACATTGCATGGCCACATACAGCAAATGAGTGCCTGGTCCTAAGAGCCAGGATCACTACACAAGAAAATCCACCGCCAAGATTGTGGTGCCATATTTGCATCGTCGGTGGCCATGATGAAAATAGTTGCATCTCAACATGCGCAATAACCCGCCTCGACCTCAACAATACCAACTGGCACCCATGCGAGTGTACAGGCAACTGGCACTTGCACAAGTGCCCTTAGCTCCAAGGCTAAATCTTGTTCTTGTTTGGACACAAGTCCCACAATTACTAAGGAATCTAAATCCACGACTATATCCAAGAGTGCCAAATCCAGCTCCTCAAGCAGTTCCAATACAACAACTACAAGTTGAGGAAGTAGACTCCCATTCGAGTATGAAGTAGAGTACCCAGTGTACTATGTAGAAGGCACATAGGGTCTAATACTGGTATATGCAAATCAAGTACATCCCAACACATATTGAGTGTCAATGCTACGGTTGTGGAGAAAATCACCGGATCGCAGAGTGCCATCATCGTGGTAGCCCCGCTACTTTTCGACCACTCTGCAGAGATTGTGGCATAAGACCTGCCTGTATGGATTGTCCCATGAAAAATAAGGTCCCTCAACAAACAGAGGTTAAGCCTGACGTCCCAATCGACATCATTGGGTGGACCATCAAAGTGTGGGGCTGGCAAGTGTAATATCACAACCTGTGAATGTAATTACACGCCAGCAAAAAGAGGCCACCAAGAACCCTAACATTCCAATCCAACCAAAATGATTTTTTAAAAAGAAAGCATAAGTGCCTCCACCTCTGCCAAGCAATGACCAGCCAAGCTCATCCATATTAGCTCTCGAGCCTCAAATTAAAGAAGCTCCATACCCAAATGCAGAGGTGGAGAAGGCTCATTTTTAGGCACTTGAACAATGGGTACAAAAGGAACAAGCTCAATTTGAGGCTAAGAAACAAGCTCAATTTGAGGTTGAGAAATAAACTCAATATCCAATCCATGACTTGGACCCATAGAGTATTGACACTGGACTCATGCCTCTGTTCCAACAACAGACTCTGCAACATAATGTACCGCCACGTCAATTTGAAGGAGATGCACTCTCTAGCATCCTAAGTTATCCTGTGTGTTAATTCCCATCGGAATCCTTCTACGGAATCGTCCCAATCTCTGGGATAGTTTCAAAGGCTAGATTGAACTCGCAAATACCACTCCACCTATGGACGACATGGAAGATATCCCTGTGCGGACGGGTGAGAGAGATGGCATATGCAACATTACTGTGACTTTGATCCACAAGGCATATAATGAAGTCCAAGTCAAAGTGGATGGCGGAGCAGGTGTAAATGTCCTATTAAAGGAGCTCTATGATGAATGGGGCCTCCCACCAATGCAAAAGGCTAATTTCAACATACACCTTGTTGATGATTCATGGGCTGAACTCTTGGGAATAGTGAATGGCGTGTTAACGAAGGTTGCATGAGTCCGCTTTTCCCTTCAATTCACAATCTTGGATCTCCCCAAAAAGTCCTATCAAATCTTACTGGGACATCCTTGGTTACGGGAAGCATCAGTTCTCCATGACTGGGGAATTGATAGACTAACAATCCAAAATCATGACATTGTAGTTAGGGTGAATGTGGGGATAGGAGCTATAAAACCAATTGTGCCTAGAGTGTTGGATGACACATCTTCAATGATGATATCAAGCAAATCAGCTAGAGTGTTGGATGACACATCTTCAATGATGATATCAAGCAAATCAGCTCCCCTACAACAGCATGCCATAGCGGGCGATTCACAAAGCAATGTCAATAACTAGATTGGACACCATCTTCTTGTAGATAGATGCTAAGGTGCTACAAGTAGATGCTCCACTCACACATGAAGAACCAATCAATCTAGAGGTGCCATTCTTTATGGCTAACCTCAAGTGGGATAATGAATCTGAAGAAGGTACCCATACCAATGATGACTCAGATTTTCCTTGGGACATTGAAACTGAGGCTGAGAATGCTAAAATTGAAGATCAAATCTTTGACAATGACCTAGCCATTCTGCATGCCCTAATAGTAGTCGAGCTTCCAAAAATTGAACCTCCAAAGTTGAATAATAGTAGAAGATCTTGCAAGAAAGCTGAAGGAGGAATCATAGAAAAGCCAAGGTCGTACACTTCAATAAATTTGAACGAGCCCAAACAAGGATAGTCAAATTGTATCTTGCAAAGCCAGCTCCCTCAAAATTAGAACCCCCACCCCTTGAATGGTCTCCTGAGGGGCTGGAAGGAGTATGCGCAGCAAACTAATCCTTACTTGGGAACACCTTACCAGTGGAAAAGTTACCCCACAGTTCCCAATGTAAGAAGTTTTGAAAGTATAACCACGTGTGGATGAAGCTCGATCAAGAGACTTCAGAAAAAGAAACTAAAAAATAGCCTAACAAATTGGTTAATGAAGCTATGCCACCTAGTACACATGGCACATTCAGGCTAGTTCAACACCATCAGACGCTGATCTTCGAGAAGTGTTGGAGTACTTCAAGAATTACACAAGTTTAGTGTCCCCATAGCAATGCCAAGACCACTAAGAGAATTTGAGGTTCAAGAAATTGATAGCATTGGAGAAACTCCAATCTATGAGGGACCGGCAAAAACTCACACAATAAACCTCACCCTTGAAGGGGAGGAAGAAAAACTGGTTTTCATTGGGAAACAGCTTTGACAGGAAGATGAAACCAAACTCAAAGCACTCCTAATGGAATACCATGGCTGCTTAGTATGGTCATACAAGGAGATGAAAGAAATTTCACTAGACATGGCAATACACACGATACAAGGGAAGGTGCCCACCCTAAGGTATGTGGACGTTATCGCACAAATCCTAAGTATGGCGGTGAGCTGGAAAAACTCTTAGATGCTAGATTCATCTACGAGATAGAGCACAATGATTGGGTTTCACCCATTGTCATCATGCCTAAATGCAACAAGAAGCTCAAAATATGCATAAACTTAAAGAATGTGAATGCCGCCACAATTACGATCACTATCCCCTACCCTTAACAGAAACAATGTTGGAAAAGGTGGTAGGTTCCAAAATATATAGCTTCTTGGATGGCTTCAGTGGCTATAACCAAGTGCAAATTGCTCCTAAAGACCAATCAAAAATAACATTTGCTATAGAATGGGGTACTTTTGCATATAGAGGCATGCCGTTCAGCCTTTGTAATGCCCCAGCCACATTCAAACGAGTCATGTTCACAGCTTTCAAGTCATTTTTGAATAAGTTTTTACAGGTGTTCTTGGATGATTTGTGTATCCACTTGAACACAAAAGACCACTTCCAATGTCTTGAAGCCATGGAATTGCCTCCTCCTACAAATTCCAAAGGTGTATAGGTCTTTATGGGACATGCCAGCTATTATTAAAGATTTATCTTGCGGTATGCCATTTTAGCCAGACCACTTTACAAATCATTAATGGAATTATTATGGACAGAACAGTGCGACCAAGCCTTTGAGATTTTAAAGTGGCACCTAATCACAACACCCATCCTTATATCTCCCAATTGGGATATTGATTTTCATGTTCATAATGATGGATCCAAGTATGCAATTGGGAGTGTGCTTTGTCAACCTGGTGAACATAAGAAAGACTACCCATTCTACTTCGCCAGTCGACAACTCAATGACATAGAGATAAACTATACCACCACAGGAAGAGAAGCCCTAGCAATGGTTTATAGTGTTAAGAAATTTCGGCACTATCTACTGACAAATGATTTTGTCTTGTACACCGACTATCAAGCATTTCTTTATCTTGTGAACCCTCTGTGGACAATAGGAAGAATAACCAGATGGCTCCTCTTGCTTCAAGAATTCAACTTCAAAATAGTGGTCCGCAAAGATGCCCAACACTACATTGCCGATCACATGTCTCATGTCAAGTCGGGAGAAGCAGCCACTGGTATAGAGGATGAATTACCGGATGCCACACTATTTTGGATAGATGCTGTTCCAAATTGGTGTGAAGATATCATAGGGTACTTAATGGTAGGAAGACCACCCCTGGAAATGAAAGCAGTGGATGCCAAAAAACTAATTTTAAAGGTTGCACCCTATCAACTTATTGCAAGACAACTATATAAGATAGGCAAGGACCAGGTATTAAGAAGATGTGTAATGCCTCATGAGATCATGTCAATCCTGAGTGAAGTCCATGAAGGCATTGCAGGAGGACACTTCCAAGGGGAAGCCACAGCAAGAAAAGTCCTCCTTGCAGGCTATTGGTGGTGAACACTTTGGGCAGATGCCTATGAATATGTAAAAGGCTATGATGTATGCCAATGGACCAGTAAACCACAACACATGGACTTCAATCCCCTAACAACAGTTGTTGAACAAAAACCATTTGAAAAATGGGGGATTGACTATGTGGGTCCCATTTGTTTAGCAACAAAGGGAACACAAGCACGCTACATCATTGTGGCCACTAATTACTTTACAAAATGGGCTGAAGCTAAAGTAGTCAGAAAGGCAGATGCTAGAAGCACAGCAAGATTCTTATACGAGAATGTGATCACCCAATTTGGATGTCCCATATAAATTGTGTCAGATAGAGGCACACATTTTGTCAATGAGGTAATCCAAGAACTCTTGTTTGGCTTTATGGTAATCCATAGAAAAAGCACACCCTGGTACCTCCAAGGGAATGGATAGGCCAAATCCACCAACAAAATATTATGCATTATCCTCACCAAGGTAGTAGAACCACAACGTTTTGATTGGGCAAAAAAACTAAATGCAGCCTTATGGGCAGACCAAACCACACTCAAGGTTAGTATAGGGAATACACCTTTTCAATTGGTGTACGGCCTTGAAGCTGTGGTCCTACTAGAATTTGTAATATCAAGCTTATGCATAGCAGTACAGGAATGCATGGGAGACCATGAATCCTTGAAAGAAAGACTCTATCAGTTGGAGAAGCATACAGAGACAATACTAGTTGCCTACCATGCCATGACAACAGAAAAACACAGAAGAAAGGCATGGTTTGACAGAAATCTTAAAGCTAAAGACATCAAGGAAGGTGACTTGGTCCTGTTATACAATGCCAAAGTACACAATGGGAAACTGAAGTATCTAGGTCAAGGACCCTATCGAGTAAGAAAGATGAATCCCATTAGAGCTGTGCTACCAGAAACATTGGATGGACTCCAATTCAACACAACAATAAATGGGAGCCGACTGCAGTGCTACTACTTCATCCTCGACAAAAATGAAGATTTGGGAAACCAAGTCTTCCTTAGTTAGGATTAGATTTTATCACGAGCACTCACTTGCATATGTACGTCTTTGCACATATAGGTAGCATCAATTGATTTTAACCTAGGGTTCAGAAGTGATGCCTGAGTTCTAGCTGCCCTATGAAATCCCAGCAACAAAAAAAAAGCATATAGTTAGTCCCTACCTAGCTACTAGGTCACGTGCACTCACATGCTTTCACTTAGACATGTAGATGATTGCATAAATAATTGTGCCACACGATTGAAATGATCAATGGTACACCACATGCACATGGATGCAGGTTCAGAAAAATGTTACCACTAAAGAGTATGCATAGAAAGAGCCCATCGCCTCAACCACCAGACCCCCTCTAGAGTTCGTAGCCATCTACATCCTCTCAACCACGGAGACCACATGCATTTGTGGTCGAGAGTGATAGGAGGATTTAGTGCATGACCAAGAAGAACAAATGCCACCCCAGTCACCACCGGCCTACACAACCATTGATGGGGCCCAGTCATTGGAACTTATGTGGCCACCTACATCGACTTATGATCTTTCCAAGGAAACAACATCTTACTTAGAGCAAAGGGGTTTGGGCAGTTTATATGAGAGTCTAAAATCCTTGGAGGACAGTCCTACAATGACCACATAGATCAACTTTCTCCATTCTTACCACTCCAGCAATGCACAGGTTGGCACAAGTATGGTACCATCACTGTACATCAGAGCCCACTCAACATTATCCTCGACAGTACAGTCATTTAAAGGGCCTTCTCACTCCCAACACAAGGTGCCAAATACCCTACATGGACTGCTGATGCTAAATTTCTCAAAGTACAGCCTCTCCTTGCCAAGGGCACACTGATCCATAGGGATGGCATATTACTTCGCACCATCCTTAACCCTTGCCTCAAGGAAGCAGCACAATTCCTATCCACAATCCTAGGGGTTAAGTGTGGCAAGAATCAATCCCTTCCACTCTGCACATTTGTTTTGCTGAGGAGGAAACTAAAGCAAGATTGGATCCAACACTTAGTCATCTTCTTCACAAAAAAACTAGATGGTTCATCAGGCCAAAAATGTAAAATATCACACTTATTGGCTATAATCATAAAAAAAGAGCTACAAGAACGAGAAATGACTCTGCCCCAGTCACCAAAACCAATTGAGGAGTTGGAAATTCCCTTCTCAACAGTATGGGATCCATCACCAACTTCTCCTACTATCACATTGGCAAATGCAGATACCTCAGAAGACATGCCTATTCTAGAGGTCAGAATTGAGGAATGTCCCCACGAGATGCTACAGCTCGGTGCACAAATGCAACCAATATATCTCCAACAATAGTAGCAACTAGAGCCTAAGGCAAGATCGACACCAAAGCCTAAGGCAAGATCAGCACCAGAGCCTGAGGCTACATTAGCACCAGCAGCGTCCATCGATGCCATGCCAGTCCATGAGCCACAAGGGGAGCTAGTGTTGGATCAACAGTATGACTACTGTACCCAAGTGACTGAAATACCATTGGAACAACCCCCCACAAGTACTACAGAATCATCAGGATGGCTACATGGGCACCACTTGTATCAGTAGTATTGCCAATCCTCATCATCGTCTGTCATTCTCCAACATGAAGCTAGCCAAATGATCCAAATGTCCAAACTATACACTAGCTTGGCCAAGGAAGAATATGCAAGAGAATTGGACAGATAGACCAATAGAAATAAGACCAATTCTAGGAAATTGCCATAGAGGTCAAGGCACTTCGAGCTCAAATAGATGAGAAGGAGGTAGAAGAAGTGCGCATGAACCAAGCTCTCCAAGAAGGCAGTGAGGGATGTGACCTCCAACCTCCACCAAAGCCAAACACAACTGACAGCAATAGTACAAGCAACGGCAATTGTACAAACCTATTATAACTCCTTGACCTCTGCACATGCTCAGCAGATGGAGGCACTGGCACAAGCTCGACTCACTCTAATTCACAAAGAAGAAGAGCTCTAGGATTGCAAAGACAAGCTTGAAGACATGAAACAGTCTTTGGCAGTACATGCCTTCAGCATTGACAAGCTTACAAGGGAATGCAGAATCTCAAAGGACCAACTTGCTACTGCTAAAGAGGCCATCACTTCACAAGCACAAAGTCTTGGACCAATGGTCCAATACCACTGAAGACATTCATCAACAGGCGAAGGTCACCTTGCAAATGAGAAAGCTTAAGGAGGCATATACATCCATCTACCATAAATACAAAGAAAAAATGGATGAGATGCAATCCCAAAAGATAATCATCTCCAAGCTTGAACTACAATTGCTAGTGCACAACAATGAGGCAATGGAAGACAATACCAATGAAGCCCCACTACAATGGTAGATTTCTTACTTTATGTGAAAAAAACAGAGAAAGGTATTATGCTTCTTGTCATTTATTTTGATGATTTGATCATCACAGGTGATAGTGATGAAGATATCCTTCATATGAAAATGCTGATGAAGGATTTGGGAGAGCTGCGTTACTTCTTGGGCATTGAGGTGATTAGATCCACAAGTGGGATATGGCTCTTGCAGAGTTAGTATGGATTGGACATGCTGTCCAAATATGGGATGATAGGCTGTAAGCCTATTTCAGTTCCTTTGGAGCAGAATCTTTGGAGCAGAATGTGAAGTTGAGCGTAGATGTAGGTTAGCTTCTGGAAGACCCTACTATGTACAAACGCATAGTAGGAAGTTTGATTTATATGACTATTACCAAACCAAATTTGAGCTATGCTGTTGGGTTGGTAAGTCAATTTATGCAGGCTCCAAGGAAACCGCATTTGGATGCGGCTAGACGCATACTGAGGTATGTGAAGTCCACATTGCAGTATGGACTATTTTATGAAACTGGGGTTCAGATACAGTTGCATGGATACACTGATGCTGATTGGGCTGGTAGTATTTCTGATAGATGATCTACAAGTGGATATGTGTTCTCTTTTGGGAGTGCTGCAGTCACTTGGAGCAGCAAGAAACAGCTTACAGTTGCCTTGGCGAGCACAGAGGTTGAGTACAGGGGTGCAGCAGTGGCTGCATGTGAGGTAGCTTGGTTGCGTAAGCTACTTTATGATATGCATCAGGGCCAGTTGTCATTTATTGTGACAACATGAGCAGTATACACTTGGCAAATAACCCAGTCTATCATGCTAGAACAAAGCACATTGAGGTGCATTATCACTATGTGTGGGAGAAGGTTCTAGTAGGTTTTATTGATCTAGTTTATGTTAGCACAGATCATCACGTAGCTGACATATTCATGAAGGCATTGGGCGCAGAGAAGCTGCGCAAGTTTAGAGACCTGCTTGGTGTGCAGGAATTGGGATTGAGATTGAGGGGGAGTGTTGAGATATCGAGCTCCACTCATGATATGCCAGGGTGACCATTGTGCATTTATGTCACCGACTTGTTAGCTGCAGATGTAGTTGGTACACCGCCCATGAATAATAGCTAGATGACAACTATCTTTATGTACTCTAGTTAGTGGCTCAGTTAGTATGCCACCTAAGTTAGCTGAGTTTGGTTTGAGACCCACGTATAGGGTTCACCTATTCCTTTTGTACTTAGAGAGTTCTTTTGGCTTTCACAACTAAGAAGAGGAAAACTATTTTCAGCCTCCACCTTTGTGTGTATTCCCCCATTATGTATGTGAAAAAGCTGCAAGTGACGCTCCTTACTTCTCTCCCACTGTCTTGACATAGGCATCTGGTTATCATGGTCATAGAGCTACCTTACCCATCGCGGCAATGGCTTTTCCAGTGGTGTAACAACAGGTTGGTGACTTATACCTTTATCATCTAATATTTCCTTTTCCTTTATAGCTCCTGGGATAGGTCCATAGTGAATTACCTTGATGATAAAGTGGAAGAGCTCTTCTCTGCCTCCACTACATGTGGCTGCTCCCTGAACACCACATTGCGGCTCGCTATTATCTTCTTTGCCTCTCAGTCATACAACTTATAGCTTTCTTCTCATCACAATAGCCTAAGAAGATACATTTGGTGCTTTTTGGTTGTAGCTTGTTTTTCTCTTTGTCTGGTACATGCGCATAGCATTCACACCCAAACGTTCTGAAGTGGGAGGGGAGACAGATGGCTTCTTAGTACTGTAAGCCTCATGTGGTGTTTTACCTTTGAGTGCCTTTGTATAGCTGCGATTAAGGATGTGAAGTATTGACAGCCTCAGCCCAAAAGTGGTTTAGTAGTCCAACACCTTTCAACATACACCTCCCATCTCCAAGGTGGTCCGCATTCGGCGTTCAACAACCGAATTTTGCTGAGGTGTATGTGGTGTCGTCGTTTGTCGCTTGATCCCTTTGCTCTTGCAATAATCTCCAACCTCTATAGAAACAAACTCACCACCACCATCCGATCTGATTTTCTTCACTTTTCTCCTTGTTTCATTTGCAACAAGCTGTAGCCATTCTTTCAATTTACCAAAAGCTTGAGCCTTTTCGCAAAGAAAGTACACCCACATCTTCCTACTATAGTCATCGACAATCAATAAAAAATAGGAAGATCCCCCGAAGGCTTGTGTAGGCATCTTACAGCACAAGTCAGGGAGCATTTGCTCTATTCTTGCTTTCTTGTGGGAATGCCTTTCTCTGTTGCTTGCCCATCATGCAAGCTTCACATGGTTCTTTGATTTGTGCAACTGCAGGTAAGTGAGCAACCATACCTTGCTTCTGCATCTCCTTCAGCATTGCAAATCCGATGTGGCCGAATCTTTCGTGCCAAAGTCTGCTTGTGCCCACTCTAGCGGTGGCTGTAAGAGCACTTAGCTCATATAGGTTGTTCCTCCTTACACCTATGCCAACAAGATTGCTTGCACTATCTAGAAATTTTGCTCCTGTCTTGTTGAACCTCACCTCATGGGCAAGGTCAGTTATGGAAGCAACTGATAGAAAATTTCTCTTGATTTGTGGAACATACAACACATTAGATAGTTTCTTAACATCTCCATTTACAGAAACAAATGAAACTGTACCTATACCCTCAACAGGGCATTTTGCGCTATTTTCAACCATCACAGTGATGGGTTCCTCTAGAGGCTGCATTGAACAATATAGAACCTTCTTGTAGGTCATGTGACGGGAGGAACCACTATCCAACACCCACGAATCAGTGGTTGGCGCTTCTTGAACTGAGGAACACTCTTCTTGAATGGCCAGAAATAGATCCAACTCTGCTTCCACTGTGTTAGCTGTCTCTTTCCCCTTATCTATCTTCTTCAAGGTACCATTCTTTTCATCCGCTTTCTTGACTCGGCAATCTGCAATCACATGGCCCTTCTTCTTGCAGTAGAAGCATTCTCCCTGAAACTTCTTCTTGCTGCCCTTCTTCTTTTTGTCACCACTAGTAGAGGACTCACCTTTGGTGGAGGAACCACCTTTGCCTCTCGCAGAGGCAGAGAAAGCAGCATCCCCATTGTCGCCTCCATCTCGGGCTTTAAGCCTCAATTCCTCCTCCATAAGTAAAGCACAAAACTCCTCAAATGACAATGGTTGGGGCCTCACCTGAGTGTTAAGCGCTGTTACTAGTCCATCAAACCTTGGTGGACATATCCTGAGACACCGCCGAGCTAGCTCTTCCTCGCTAGTCTTTTGTATCCCAGCACCGGCCATCTGGTCACGCAGATTTTTGATTCAGGTTATGAACGCCTCTGCTGTCTCTCCTTCATTAACGTAGAAGGTCGACATTAGGAGGTATCGTACTCCCCGTATTTGTTGGGTCGGGGTTTCCTTGTGGTTCTGGGTCAGTCACCAGTACTGTCTCCAGAAGCTCATATGAATCTAGAATAGCAGTAATTTTAAACTTCCATAGAGTGTAGTTTGTACCATCTAGCTTGTCTTCAGTGAAGGCTGGTGGGCGAATCCTCAATGCCTGGATTGTTGGTGCAGTAGTAGCTGCTGAACTCGAGCTGCTTCCTGTTGAGCCGCTTCCTATTGCCATCACTCCGTATGCTATTGAAGCCCTTGCCTCTCTTCTATTCTTCGATCCTTAGAGCCACCTGGGCTCTGATACCATGTTAAATTACATGGCACAGTGGAACAAAAATTGAACAAAGAATAGAGAGTGCACAGCAAATTGGAAATAAACAAAATTTTCCTTCAATATTGATGTAGTACAGATGATGGCTCCATCCACCCGTGCACTCCCATAGTGGAGCTTAGATGGTGATCTAGATAGACACTAGGTGAAGAGCTACTGGCTGGAAGATCTGATCTGGTACAATGGACTAGGGAGGTCATCTCTTTATAGCTATAAGGGGTCGGATCAACGTAGTCATGGCTCTTTGACATGCTTGTGAGACCGACTGCCATGTACACAGCACCTTTTTGGGGGAGTGATATTTCAGCGATGACGGAGTGGAAGAGATTCGAGAGACTACAGGTGTGACCATGGGATCCAAGATGATTCGGAGTAAACCCTCAATCCCCCATCAGATTATACAGGCAGAGTTCGCCATGACCCCTCTCCAGGTTGATGCCATCTTTCAGACAGTGACATTCCTCCATAGAGTTTGGACCTTACCCCAGGGGACACTACCCATATCTCATAGGTTTTTCCCCAATCATCCTTAAATTCTTCCTCAACTTTGTGTTTAGGTTAAATTTGTGCAACACAAGGTATGGGTCATCTTCCTTATTCTCCCCAAAGGCAGCAATAATTGCAAAGTTATTTCCCTCTTCCAGACAGTCAGTGAGTCATCGAAACTCTCCCAAACTGTGGTGATTCATTGTTTGTCTCTCTATTGTGATCTAAAATTTCCCAGAAGAGAAATATGCTTACCAATGCAAAGACAACAAAACAGTGAAAAAACAAAAGCTAGTCGGACAAGAGCTAGTCATCATCGCGGACTGTATTATGAGCTCAAAAATGTATACTTCAAGGCAAAAGTAGATACAACAGAGAAAGATAGATGCAAATATCTTTCTTCTCCCAAAAATACACTGTCAAGAGCATAGAGAATTGTGCATGGGATCAATATCCGGTCAGCATCCAACTTGCCAAAGGGGAATACATTGTCTGAAATCGTAGTCAGCTGACTGCCATACCTCAAGATACCAATATCCAAAAGGAGTTATAACTACCCATAGTGGTCCTTAGTAGCTTCCACTCATCTATATGACTTGTGACCTTCCAACTTCCACATGAATCTACTTAGGCTATGACTTAGCCTAGGTGCCTAAATACCCCTCAACACCTGGCATTTCCAATGGGCATCTCTTTTTGGAACAAAAAAGCATAGACATGAACCCTTCTTAACCTCCATGGTGTAGGTTCTACTGATTACAATTATACCATTTCATGGCTACATGCCAAGGCTGGGAACCCATGAAATACCATGCTAGTTCATACAAAATGAATAAGTAGAACCATGTATGAATCATCATGTTCACATTCCACTAGCATGGAATGGATACATCTCAGATCAAGCAAGGAGCAATATGTCAATGAAGCTCCAACATTCGCAACATATGTTGGTGTAAAGTACTCAAAGAAATCCTTCATGCTTCTCTAAAAACTCTAAATTTGACCTTGATTAAATATCCCAAATTCTAATTTCTAATTTGCGTTCACCATCCACCACAGTTGGACTGCCAGAATGAGTTGGCGGACTAATATCAGATTATTGTCTTACTACAAATGAGCTATCAAAATCTTTGCAACAATGACAGAGCCAAAAACACATTGAGAAAGCTATTACAATTCAGAAATATGTTGTCTAGTCTTATTTGCATCAGCAATAGGAGAAAAGATCGTTAGACTATCATTGGGCTACAGTTGAATTGTCAGACTATTTGTCCACCTTATGCCAATTGTTTGATAACCACATGCTGAATTAAAGATCACAAAAAACACCTTCAAACTTTCAGAACTCCTTTTACTGAGATTATACTAAAAATCCATCTTTTGAGCTATTTCCAACCTTTGAAATGCATCCAACTTCCATCATCGGACATCCTGAATCATGCTCAGATTGCTTTCTATCGGACAAATTGTCAGACTATTCGTTGAATTTTTGTTTGCTTTTCATCATGTTTGCAAGCTTTTATTTATCGACCTTGATTATATGCCAATTGTTTGATCATTTGTGGTATGAAGTAGAGGTAATTATAGGGGACTCCTCCAGCCTATTTTGGCCCCATTTTGGGCTCTTTTGACTCTGGGTTAAACTCCTCCTTTTCCCTTCATCTTTCATCCTTATCATTTCATGACCATCAGTATAAACATAGGCATCATCTTTGTTTGCATTTGTTTTTGAATTTTCAATTTGTTCTTTTGCACTCAAGTCCTTCCAATCAACTGGATCTTTGCCAAACAAGAATGGGATATGAATATAAGCCATTGCATAGCATCATCATTTGCATCAAAATATTCATCCTTAAACTCAATACAATTATAAAAAAACATTGTTTGCTCTTTCCCATGGCTTCCACAGGAAGAGCAGGGTATTTTCAATATGTAGGGTTCCGAGGCTTTTTGTCACCTACATATATATCGAGGTTGTCATTTGTAGTATACGTGTAGCTTAGGACCTCGAGTCGTATTCCAGTGAGAGATGTAGGCTTAAGTGTGGTAAGCAAAACATAGTGCATGCATGTGTGAAAGGAATGTGCATCATCATGGTTGAGGTAATGAAGGCTTTTGCCTTCATTGGGGCTTGAAGGGTTTAGGAGGAGTCTAAGGGTTAGAGGGGGGTTCACGCTTTAGAAGGAGGTTCCAAGGTTTAGAGAGAGGTTCCAGAGTTTAGATGGGGTTCCAGAGTTTAGAAGAGGTTCAAGGGTTGGAAGGAAGATCCAAGGTTTAGGGTAGAGTACATGGTGGAGAATCTCCCTCGTAGATCATGGAGGCTAAGGGTTGAGGAACTAAGGGTTTAGGGGGAGCATAGGAGTGGGAGAGGAAGAAGGTGTAAGAGCATGGGGGAAAGAAGAGAGAGGAGGGAGGAGGAGGAGGGAGGAGGAGAAGGGAGGAGGAGGGAGGAGGGGGAGGAAAAGGAAGGAGGAGGAGGGAGGAGGAGAGAGAGAGGATGGGTTGCAAGGTTCGAGGAGAGGCGAGGAGGAGTTGCAAGGTTAGGACGTGCTTTTGGACATGGAGTGCAAGGAAGCATGGACACTTGAGACAATTTCTTGGAATACAAAAGTAGGACTCAACACAATGCCCCAAAGAGTCTAGGCTTCATTCCATTATGGGGTATTTATACAAGTTGGAGAGCTTCTCTCTCTGCATGTAGGAATTGTAAGACATTCTCTCTCTACATGTAGAACTTACATATAGAAGTTGCATGTAGGAGTTGCAAGTTGCGAGTTGGATGCTACATGTAGAACTCGCATGTTGCATGTAGGAGTTGCATGTAGATTTCACATGTAGAACATGCATGTAGGAATCGCATGTAGGACTTGCATGTAGGAATTGCAAGTAGAAGTTGCAAGTAGAACATGCATGTAGGAATCGCATGTAGGACTTGCATGTAGGAGTTGCATGTAGAACTCGTATGTAGGAATCGCAAGTAGAACTTGCATGTTGAGGATTCCTAAGAGAGATTATTCCTAGCCTTATGCAAGTACAAGTGGAGCTTTGCCGCTACTCTACACACACATTTTGTACTACCTAAATTCATGTTGGCATAGAGACAACATACTCCCGGATCCATTTTATTACCCGTCCTTGGGTTATGGCTTATTGTGAGCATGTAGCTGGGTTGCCATGCATGTAACCCAGTGGCCATGGAACTTGTGTCATGCGAGTCGATCCTGCTGTAAAGCCTTGGCACCATAAAATTTTTGCTCAATTTCTAGGTAGCCTATATCGACCATTTGTTCGAATAGATATATGTGGTGTGCTTCTAAGAATATGACTCTTTGAAGCATTGGCTCTCAGTCATGGTGCATTGCACCTCCCTTGGATCCACCACCTCTTTCAATCAGCGGATCATTCCTCAACACGAGGATACTTTTGCATTAGTACGGTCTTGCCCCAATGCAGTAGACATCATCAGGTTTAGCCATAGCGCAACCTGGAGAGACTGAGTGTTTCACCATGCACTTATGGCCGTAGTATATAGTCCTTACTTGATGCAGATTGGTGGTTGGATCTAGGACTACAGATCGATCCCTACATTAGCATTCGGCAGCGCATGTGCCTCAAGGACATCTTATGATTTTTCAATTGTATTTCAGGCTTCTAGGCCTTTACACTGTTAGCTCCTTCTCGATGAGCCTGTATGATAGATGCTACATCCCATGCCAATGGATGGTTAGCCATGCAATTATCAGATGACCTTTAGCTCATGATAGTTGAGCATATAAGTTTGACATGTTGTTGTGCCTTGTCATTTGTATGGGCCTCTTCTTCCGCAGAGCAGTGTATCATACCTGCACCTTTGATCCTAGCTCTTATGCATCCCCTAAATCACTCTGTCCACCCTAACTATGTCGTCTTCTTTGACCCCACATCATTTGACAGAGAATACTCTTCTGCAGCATACCTCCAACATTACCGTCAATTCTTTTGGGTTGGTGACACTCTTTTATGTCACAACCTACCAGATCACGTCTCCATCGCTACATCGACTAGGCTCACATTCGAATGCCTCTTCTTCAGAGCAGCTACACAGTCCATGGCGACTCATGACATGTTCAGCTTTGACATGTTCAATACACAGCCATACACATAGTTCTTCATGCAGTCATCTTTTGATCGACTAGTCTTTGATCCAGATGGACTTTACTTTCAACACATTTCCTTTCTCTTCCTTTCGGCCTATCTTCTGGGTTTTATTTCCAAAGGCGAATGATGACCCACAACTTAAGACGGGGAAATCCACGTTATGTATAGGATCATAAGTTGTACTCATTGTACATGCTTCCACTACACTGTGCTCACATACGCACATACTGCTCTGATTCTTTTCAGTTTTTGATGCTATCAAATGTACCAAACGAAATTCACAAAAAGGTCTTATACATGTACACTCTACTTACCAAGTGCAATTCAAGAGGGGGTGTTGAGCATGGTGTAAAGTGCACCATACCTCTAGGGAATTAGGGGCAAACCCTGACCCTAACTTTAAGGGGTTCACATGCATATCTTTGTGTTATGTTCAATACAACTGAGTGTATAGGTAGCTATAGCGTGTGCACGCCTCTCTCTCTCTCCCCCTCTCTCACGTCCGCTATCATATTCTCCATCCTTAAGCTTGGACAATCAAGATGTGAAGCCAACTCTGCCAATCTAGATGACCTTTTAGAGCTTTTCTTAAACAACATGCCAATATAATGCAACACGGATTCCACACATTGGGCATCTGAAAGCATTAGATACACATAAATGAGTACGGTGTGCAACACAATGAATCGATGTCATAAAGGGGCTTCTCTTCTTTAATAATGCAGCCAATCCATTTGTAGAACCAACCATAATTGGTGCACCATCAAATCCGAAACTAACCAGTTTTCTTGCATCAATTCCACACTCTGTAAATAACGTTATTATTGTAGCTTCCGAGCCCTTTGCTATCCTATCATGTATGTACTTCAAGCAAATCCAAGAAAGACACTCGAGGCTCATGAGCATACATGTAAGTGGCATAAACAATCAAGTGCTCAACAAGTAAGATGCCTATGGATTCATCAAACAAGAGACCAAAAAATGAAGAGGCATTCAACCTTACATTAGATATGGACCTCGGGGGGTTCACTACTTAGAAACCCTATGTAACATGTGCATTCAATGGGTATTAAAAAAATCCCTCAACTAAAATTCCCCCCCCAATAAAAACACCCCTCTACACTTATGAAGAGGATTACCAAAAAGCGAGCGAGCCAAAAAAAGCGAGCGATAAAAAACAATAAAAGATTTATAAATCCCTCATTTTAGTAGCAAAAAATAATAACTTATTCAAAAGTGCCTATGTTCCCTCAATGCCAAAAGGTTAAACATGCATATAACTTTAAAGCCATTAACACTGATTTCACATCATCCATGAGACAGTTTGTATGTTTAATTTCCAAGTCTTTGTTTGTATCAAAGACAAACCCTACTGCAATCAAGTTCTCTCTTTCCACTAGAGTAATTGAGATCATCTTTCCAAGGACTCCTTGTATGGATTAGTCTAGATTCCATGCATATGTAAATGCTTAGCTTTTTTAACTCTATTCATTCTTGGAACAAAACCCATGTTTCTTTGTTACTGCAAAAATATCGTTCCCTAATGATTTATTCTTACCTCCCACTAATCTTACCAATGCAGCAAATTGACCACAAATTCATTTTTTGGTGCATTAAATTTTACTAGGGAATTAGGGGCAAACCCTAACCCTAACTTGAAGGGGTTCACATGCATATCTTTGTGTTATGTTCAATACAACTGAGTGTATGGGTAGCTATATCGTGTGCATGCCTCTCTCTCTCTCCCCCTCTCTCACGTCCGCTATCATATTCTCCATCCTTAAGCTTGGACAATCAAGATGTGAAGCCAACTCTACCAATCTAGATGACCTTTTAGAGGTTTTCTTAAACAACATGGCAATATAATGCAACACGGATTCCACACATTGGGCATCAACATTATGCTTGAAAGCATTAGATACACATAAATGAGTACGGTGTGCAACACAATGAATCGATGTCATAAAGGGGCTTTTGTTCTTTAATAATGCAGCCAATCCATTTGTAGAACCAACCATAATTGGTGCACCATCAGATCCGAAACTAACCAGTTTTCTTGCATCAATTCCATACTCTGTAAATAACGTTGTTATTGTAGCTTCCGAGCCCTTTGCTATCCTATCATGTATGTATTTCAAGCAAATCCAAGAAAGACACTCGAGGCTCATGATCATACATGTAAGTGGCATAAACAATCAAGTGCTCAACAAGTAAGATGCCTATGGATTCATCAACCAAGAGACCAAAAAATGAAGAGGCATTCAATCTTACATTAGAAATGGACCTCGCGGGGTTCACTACTTAGAAACCCTATGTAACATGTGCATTCAATGGGTATTAAAAAAATCCCTCAACTAAAATTCCCCCCCCCAATAAAAACACCCCTCTACACTTATGAAGAGGATTACCAAAAAGCGAGCGATAAAAAACAATAAAAGATTTATAAATCCCTCATTTTAGTGGCAAAAAATAATAACTTATTCAAAAGTGCATATGTTCCCTCAATGCCAAAAGGTTAAACATGCATATAACTTTAAAGCCATTAACACTGATTTCACATCATCCATGAGACAGTTTGTATGTTTAATTTCCAAGTCTTTGTTTGTATCAAAGACAAACCCTACTGCAATCAAGTTCTCTCTTTCCACTAGAGTAATTGAGATCATCTTTCCAAGGACTCCTTGTATGGATTAGTCTAGATTCCATGCATATGTAAATGCTTAGCTTTTTTAACTCTATTCATTCTTGGAACAAAACCCATGTTTCTTTGTTACTGCAAAAATATCGTTCCCTAATGATTTATTCTTACCTCCCACTAATCTTACCAATGTAGCAAATTGACCACAAATTCATTTTTTGGTGCATTAAATTTTACTAGATGGTGCACAAAGACATGATAATGATCTAAAGTACACCTTGCCATTTGATTTGATATGTAACATGACCCCATTTGGACTTGTAAATCAAAAGATACAAGGATGTGAAAATGTCCTCTTTTGGGCCAAAACAGGGAGTGCGTTAACTATTCATCTAAATCATGCCTTGTAATTTGATTTGATATGTAACATTATGCCATTTATATTTGATAATCAAAAGATGCAAGGATGTTAAAAACTCATCTTTTGGGCCAAAACAATCAAATGTTGACATCTTGCCAAAATACAAGGACGTGAAAATGTCCTCTTAACGCGCTCCCTGTTTTGGCCCAAAAGAGGACATTTTCACATCCTTGTATTTTGGCAAGATGTCAACATTTGATTGTTTGGGCCCAAAAGATGAGTTTTTAACATCCTTGCATCTTTTGATTATCAAATATAAATGGCATAATGTTACATATCAAATCAAATTACAAGGCATGATTTAGATGAATATCATGCCTTTTTGCACCATCTAAAAAACTTGTGTGCATCAGAATATAATTTTGTGACACATAACCACCTCTTTGAATACTTTGTACTTCAAGCAATTATTTTATAAAAACTTAGATTCTTTCTTTGCTTGCTTGATTTTCCAACCACTTTAACTAATTGTCGCTCTCTTTTTCTCGCTGGCTCTATTGACTGCCTCACTTATGAACTAATTGATTTTTTTCTAAAGGTGAATAAAAAAACCCCTCCTGTTATTGAAAACTTGTTAAAATTTTCCAAAAAGTTAGATTTAAATAGCCCTCCTTTTGAATGCACCTTGTACACTAAAATTTTATTAGGTGAACTCCCCGAGATATGGACTCATTGATATTTATATGTTTCAAATTTTATTGCAACTTTCTCGTCGTGATATAAATCCCTTGGCACTGATACACTACCACACAAGATCATTAGTTTCAAAACTAAATTGAATTTTACAAATGCTAGATCCTCTTTCGCAACATAATAAGCTGCACGAAATAAAGTTAGAATTCTTGCATCCACATCAGCCAACTGATGTTGAATACCATCATGAAGAGCCTTCTTTAATGAACCAGATGCCCATTTATGTTGCTTTGATGAAGCATGACATCTAATTGAACTCAACTAAATATTTACTTATCCACAAGTGCCAAACTCACTACGACACTTTCTCATTTTTTGACAAGTAGTAAATAAAATACGCCCAAGCTTTTTGTCAAAGACTTATGCCCATTCAAATGAAATTTCCCAAGAATCACTCCAAGAAAGGTGAGAATTTTTAATTCTCAAAGCCTCATCTTCATCACAAGGACCTTTTATTCCTTCCACATTAGAGTCAACCTTGACATGGGTTACCTGGGATGATGAAGCAACATTTGACAAAGACATTCTTCCTCTCTTTCTTTTCATTAGAGAAACCAATCTTGTCATCCCGAGAAAAGCGAAAAATTTCAAAGTTGTTTGCCTTTGAGTCATTATTCGTGGTTGATTTGCAAAACACCTCCATTATATGAAAACATTGTCCAAAAAGCAATTTATCCTTCAATATTAGAAAGTATTTGTAAAATTTCTTTTAAAGCAATAGACATTCATAAAGTATATCAATACATATCATGTTGCACTAACCTCTAAACAACTCAATTAACTACAATGTCACATTGATCAGCAAGTTCAATCACAAACTACCAAATATAAGATTGCTAGAAATGTGTCTATCTTGTTGTAGCTATTAACTCCTTCAAGTCAACCCACTTGGGAAGAATGGTAATCAACAAAGAGAAGCACAATCTTTAAAACAAATTGATCAGAAGAAAAATATAAAAAGTACATACCTTACATAGAGCTTCCAACAACAAAGGAGTCATAGAATGTGTGGTCAATGTTTGTTTGCTCCAAAACGATATTGTTTGCTCCAAGATGACCAATGTTAAACACAAAATCACAAGAAATGCTTGATTCAAAAGCTGTAAGATACCCAAGGCAAAGAATTAGGAGATGAAGAGGCTGATTGTGATCATGAACTTTGTTTTAAAATGGAAGATAAATGACTACTGGCAATCTCGTTAAAGTACTACTATTTATTAAACAGGTTTCTTTATTATGCAAGTTCTTTATCACTGCTGCTAGATCTCAATGCATACCTCATGATGCCAATGATAGTCAACCACATATTGTTGCTGCATCTCAATGCTATGCTACCAATGATGTATCTCAACTCATATCTGTAATGACTGCTTAATCTACCACACTTTATCTGCCAACGCTATTGCCAAATGCTTAATCTAGGGATGCTACCAATGCTTATCGGACAATGCCAACAATGCTGCTTACAACATCCTCAACACATACTTGCTGCCAACGACAGAGGTGGCAACTCAGAACAACAATGGTCTCTATGGTGATTCAACAATAGTCTCTTTGGAGACAACAACGAGTGAACTATCCAACCAACGACCTTTCTAACCAGCACCTCTCCAACTAGCCACCTCTCCAAGCTGCGATCTCTCCCTCAAAAAGGTTAGCCACCTCTCCAACCATTCTTACAAACCGCATCAATCTCTCCAACCATTCTTACAAGTAGCACAACAATGGCTTTGACAACGGCTTCAGCCAAACACCTCCTCTTTGGTGCACCCTCAAAGCCGAATGGTGCAATCGAACTGTCACAAAGCAACAAAGGCAGATGCAAAAATTGTTTAACTTGCCCACAGCGTATTGGTCCATCTTTTTTATCAGAACTGAATATCTTCCACATTGTTTCTATATGATTCATCAGAGGGCTACCGCCTGTAAAAGACCATCGTGTCCTCCACTTGCTAGCGTTAAAAGGTGAAGGAGGAGGTCGAGACTCAATAGCAGAAAAATTATGTTTTGCTCATCTAATCAATGAGTTCGATTCACATTAAGAAGCATTGGCGAATTTGGCACTGACTCTTAAAGGTACATGGACGATCTACAAGTGGTTGGAGGTGAATTAGTTCTACATTTTACAAGCGACTAATTAATTGGATTTCCCCCCAAAAGTTCGCTAGGGGAACATATTTACCCACTAATCACGATTCAAGCCTTGCCATTTTAGAGCCCATCTCCATAGTGCGGAGAACGAAGGTGTAACACGCTCAGTGTTCACACAAAACCTACAAAGCCTTACAATGAAATTGCTAAATTCTAAGTTTCACTTGATGTTTTTTATTATGAAAATTGTACTTGAAAGGGTTTTAGAGGGCTTGGACTTGTAGGATTGAATTTGCCAATGTTAGTGGTTTTTGCAATCATGAAACATGTGCATTTTTGTGTGGATAAGAACAAAAAATGAAGGCTTTTATGTGTGCATGGGACATACACAATGCATGATTTCAAGACACTTAGCATGCATGCGGGATTCCAAAAAGCATGCAAATATATGTATATATTGGGACGATGTGGAAAGGATAGACACATGTTTCTGCTCAATGGTAGATGATGTAAGATCAAGGATAAAGCCATATCCTTGGGAGCCTATAGGCTTTTGCCATGTCTTCTTTTGTCCCCCTAAACCTAGTCTAAACCTTCAACCCCTTTCACTTTCCATGGTCTCTTGGATACTCTGATCGCCACGAATGGCTTACATTGTGTGCTAGTATGGCAACCCCTTTCACTTTTGGTCTCTTAAATACTCTTATTGCCACAGAGTGTGAACGGTAGGTAGCAAATCATCTCGACTCAAGCCAGCAATTCCTGCAACCATGAAGAGTAAGGTCTCTGCCAAACGCTTGTATCCCAGCATCATCCTTACGCTGGTCGCTTCTTCCTTCCTTGTGTGTGCAAACTCTGTTTGAAGCTTATTGATACCTTAGCTTCTCTTTACGGACGATGAAATAGGCCTCATAGCCTCCTCATAGCTATTGCTGGTTGTTTCTCTTCGTGGGCATTACTTCTGCCCTCTCGTAGGCAAACGTTGATGCATGATAGTTTCCCATTCTTCTATTGTTGCCTCCCAAGCTCTAGAACGTTGGATGTTGTTGATGGTTCCGAAGAGGGCTTTGTTGATGAAGTACCTGAGGGATGCATCCATATGACTTACGTTGCTGCTCGGCGGTACCATCCATAAGAATTACGACACTCCTATCTTGTTGAAGTGTTAGAGCAGTGCCAAATTTGCCAATGCTTCATTAAAAGAGTCTGTACAATTTTAAAAAGTTGAGCGTTTGGAGCGAGCGGTTTTAAAAGGGCCGATGAGGGAGGCATTAAAAAGCCGCAATTGGAGACAGCTATTTCAACTGATGATGCTCTTTGTTTCAGACCTTGTCTCTGCCCAAAGGCTACCATCGCTCTGCCTCCTCCTCCTTCCTTGCTCCTGTTAACGACCATCGTTCTCTCCACTCCACGCTTCCTGCATGATTCCTTCCCTTCCTTCCCATCCAAGATCTCTCCAATCCTCTTTCCAGCGCTCCCTCTCGGTGTATAGAGCTCCAGAGCGCTTCAATCTGAGCATTTGTATCGCCCACAAGCCTCTCCACTTCATACATCGAGCACGGGTATATGAGGCTCTAGAGCGCTTCACTCTGAGCATTTTGTATCGCCCACAAGCCTCTTCACTTCATCCATAGAGCACGGGTACACGAGGCTCTAGAGCGCTTCATCATCCTGAGCATTTTATATCACCCGCCCAAGCTCTCTTCAATACGCTTTCCAGCGCTCCCTCTCGGCTCCATTGGTTGTTGCTCTCTAGAGCGCTTCACTCTCAGCATTTGTATCGCCCACAAGCGTCCCTTGCCTGGCCTTGCACCACCAATGGCCCCCGAATACCGAGTGGATCCTCTGCCCCCGAATACCAAGCATTCCGGACCTCCTACCGCCTCCCATCAGGTCGTTCCCTATTCCAGATCTTACAGCGAGAGCAATTCTAAACCGGATGCGCCAGAGCCTAGGCCTTGTAAATCGTGGAGTCTCATTGATCCAGAGTCCAAGAGAAAAAGGCGAGTGGCGACGTACAAGTTCTACACAGCGGAGGGGAGAATCAAGTCTTCTTTTCGGAGCGGCATCAGATGGCTGAAATCAAAATACGTCGACATGCGGTATGGCTGGCGGTAAGCCATCCTCTTCAGATGAGAGTTGAAATTCCAGGCTCTTGTGCGGCAAGAGATTTTAGCTCAAAGGTATGCCAATGTGGCTTTCTCCAAGAGGGATTCGACAAACATGAGTCCGGAACCTCCAACCCTGTAATTGGATTTGAACGCTTC
This sequence comes from Dipteris shenzhenensis, assembly GCF_047967505.1. Lineage (NCBI taxonomy): Eukaryota > Viridiplantae > Streptophyta > Polypodiopsida > Gleicheniales > Dipteridaceae > Dipteris > Dipteris shenzhenensis. Next base: position 700,192 of record NC_141618.1, read on the forward strand.
TTCCGCTTGATTGGGCAAACGAGAGGGCTTGCACAAATCCAACGCGTTGAAGGGGACAAGGTCGTGGTTGCTTAAATAAGAATGAAAGTGTAGAAGTTTCTAAGAGATTCTTGCGTATTGCTGCAGTGCACGATGCTAGAAGTATTAAGCATTTTGCATTTTGCTCACGAAAATACAGGGACTGACTTCTAGCGTTCTGCATTTTGCTCACAAAATTGAAGGGACTATGTAACGAGGTGAATGAAATAAAGAGAGAGAGAGCGCGCCCGAGAGAGAGAGAGAGAAACATGTTGAATTTCACCTGCCCTTTGTGTTAAGGTTCTGATTTGGTTGTACTTTTTGTTAGCACTGCCTTCCAGGGAGTGCTATAGTAACACTTTTCATAAAAAAGTGTCCCACACCATTTGTCCCCATGTGGTCCCTTTTATTTTGGTTCTTTCTCGCTTACTCACACACTCACTCACACACTTTCTTTTCTTAAGAACTCTCTCTCTCTCTCTCTCTCTCTCTCTCTCTCTCTCTCAATTTGCAAATCATTTGAACTTTCCTATACACGGGCTTCGATCATAGGTGTTGCAAATTAATCATTCATTCATCTTGACAATTGTTTTCCTTTGACAGGACCAATTGAAGGCAGTGCTCATGAGTACTTGTACTCACTTGTTGCCTGTAGATCTTTTGTTAATGGAATTTCCACTTGCATTGTGATTGAAGTCGATGTAGCTCTAGGAGGAGTTAGGACTTGTCTATTTATCTTGATGTTCTTGTCTTGTATCGTGGAGAGAATGTACAAATTCTTGGATCACGTATATGTGAAAGCGGAGTGTAAACTAGTCCATGTGTCTTTATGTTGAAAGGATCAAAGGCGACAGATTCCATGGACAGTCCTTGTGACCTATAGATTGTTCTTGTGGGTGCAGCTTGTATTGAAAACTGTGATCTAGTAATTGTGTTGAAGTGGCTCTTCCCTACTTGGAATTCTTGTGTTATCTTTTTTATAGGAGTCCAAGTGATTGCAATGTCGACATCGAGCAGGTGTTTGTTCTTTGATCGTGTTTGTAAGCCAGTTCTTGTGTCATTGAATTGAATCCATGCCTCTGAAGTCTCTTGTTTCGTTGTGCAGACCTTGAAAATGCCATCCGCTCCATTTACAATCCCGTCGCTTATGTTCATCCCAGCACAAATTTCCGCCAACATTCCTTCTTTCCAGTGTAGTTCAGTATGTAGTCATCTCGTGCTTCTTGGGTCCTTTGGTATATTAATTGTTTAGTTGCATGTCTTATGGCGAATGTCTTTCACATGCATGACATGTTGTGTTGTGTTCAAGCCGTTGTACACGTACTCATTGTGTTTGTCCTTAGCATAGTTAGTGTAGTATAAGTGTGGTACAGTGTGTTTCAAAGGCACAAGCTGGCAATACGTGTTGTTCAATTCTTTGATGTCGTCGTTGGTGTGGGAGCCCTTTCAAATTTTGTTGACGATTTTAAGGAAATTTGCATCCTTTTGTCTCATCGGTTTTGGTAACTCGTAGTATGTAACGTTGTTTTTTCATATTGATGGTAGTAATGCTGTCGATTTTCAATTGTTGTTGAATATCCATGTATCTTTTGTTGGGCTTGCTTGGCACAAGTCACCGCATAGTAAAATGTCGATGCATAAATATAAAGTCCTTCAAAGATCTCGGACTTGATCTCTTGGAATCTTGGACATATATTATTCGAAACTTTTTTAGGGGTTGATCACCTCTCTAATACAATCGGCTTTTCAATAGAACTTGAGTTAAGTAGTAAATTGTCTTTGCATTTGTCCCATACGATGATGGTCTCTTTTCAAAACGTAGAAGAGTAGAACTTGATTGTCTACTATCCGGGTATATAACTTTAGGGGCTGACTATTCATTTGGCTTTTTTATATAACTTCAGTTTTAAAGTAATAATTTGTTATTTATCCATCCTTGGATATAATTGCTTCACTCAGTTGGACTTTATAATTTGAAAACGTTGCCTTTAGTTGGATTTGAAGGTTCTATTTTCTTATTTTTGCTTCACTCAGTTGGACTTTATCATTTGAAAATGTTCCCGTGGGTTGGGCTTTATAATTTGATTGACATTTTCCAATAATACAGTACAATGATACTATAGCTTGCAATTCATTTAGGATTTGTGGTCACCACCCCGGTGGTTGAATTCTGATAATAGATAAAGAGAACCAATATAAAGGGGATTGTTTTAGTATAACACTTTGCAACAATACAATCCGTTTTAGGATAGCAAGGTGGTAGTGCAGGATAAGTGGTTAGGATAAATGGTCACTAGAGCAGTTGTTTGTTGGTTGCACACTAGGATATTAATTGCCACTAGCGGATCGTAATCACAGCTCGGTGGTTGAAATTTGACAATAGTTAAAGAGAACCAGCCTAAAGGGAATGCCATAAACAAATGCATTTTCTAATATTTCACAAACTCAGTGGCTGAAATTTGAAAATAGTTAAAGAGAACCAGTCTGTTTGTGGGAGCTATTTTCCTTATGTGCAACCAAGGTAAATGCAATCGGATTCATGACATGTGATTAGATGACTAAGGACAAGCACTATGGTTGTTTGGGATATACTAAAAATAAGTGTGGGGTTAATCTATAGTTTGGGATTTACAAAAACAAGTGCGGTGGTTGTTCAGGAAACATGATGAGGATCGAGATGGCCTTTCTTGTGCGACACATGATGAGGATCCAGGCAGCCTATAGACTGCACATTCATCGAGGAGACGTCGACATCGATCCTCATGGAGCAATGCTTCAATACGACCAGATCTCAAGTCATTCACAGTCACAAATTGCTTGCATAGGTTAAAGCCTATGTGTGTTTGGCAAATTGGCAATAGCAAACATTCTTGTCTTTGAGTTTCTTGATGTACCAGGGCTTCCAATGCTCAAAGCTCCTCTGCCCAATGGAAATGTCAGGATTTTGATTCATAAAATTGAGAAACAATCCGTCTGCTGACCCAACATGTAGGTCCCCTTTTTGGAAAACTATGAGGAAAACAAAACAAAATACAGTATGTGCAAAAACGTGGTCTAAGTAAACTAATCAATCTATGGGAAAACAAAACAATTTCAAACCCTGGGTTGGTTTAATACAGTGATATATAATAAGGTACTAGAAAAATAAAATAATTTCAATCACAGTGTTGGTTTAGGACAATCACAATTTCAACCACCGTGCTCCACCTGGCTGGTTTAGGGCACAGTCACAATTTCAACCCTTGGGCAGGTTTAGGATAGGCACTGTTTCAACTACCGGGCTAGTTTAGCTTAACGGTCACAATTAGACAATAAAAAGTACATTGCTTTTCATTTTTGAATTTCACAATTAGAAAATAACAAAATATTGCTTTTCATTTCTATACCAATATATTGCTTTTGATTTCTCTACCAATATATTACTTTTTATTTCTTTATTTGTGTTCAATCACAATTTCAATCAGATACTACTGTTTGACTTGAAACAACATCGGCTTGGCTTAGGACAATCACATTAAGTCCAAGCCATCCCGGTTTAGAAATTAAGTGGTATATGACCCGAACAGTAGGAAATTAAATTTAACTAATTTGAGTACTAAGAAACACAATAATTTCAACCATCGATCTGGTAAAAAAATAATGTTTGTTCAATCACACTGGTGTTTGAGCTGGACCAGCCACGGTTGCATATGCGGTTGCATGACGTTCCAACCACTGGGCTATTTTAGTAAAATAACAATGTATTGTTACTCTGTTGCGAAATATATTGATGTTACTTTTTGTTCAACCACACTGGTTCATGACAATCACATAACTAGTGTTTGAGATGAACCAACCACGGTTGCATGATGTTCCAAAGCTGGTTTAAGACAATCACATTAAGTCCAAGCCAGCCTGGTTCTGGTGTTTTGAGCTGGACCAGCCCTGGTTGCATGATATTCCAACCATCGGGCTAGTTTGGGACAATCAAATTAAGTCCAAGCTAGCCTAGTAAACTATCCCAATGCTCAATCACAAATAACCATCAGGCTGGTTTAGGCAACTACTGGCCTAGTTTAGCCTGACGGTCACAATTAGACAATAACAAGTATATTTCTTTTCATTTTTGAATTTCACAATTAGAAAATATCAATATATTTCTTTTCATTTCTATACCAATATATTGCTTTTCATTTCTTTATTTCTATTCAACCACAATTTCAATCAGATAATACTGTTGTTTCACTTGAAATAGCACCGGGCTAGCTTAGGACAATCACATTAAGTCCAAGCCATCTCGGTCTAGAAATTAAGTGGTATATGAACCAAACAGTAGGTTAAATTTAACATTAGGGGACAATTGGGGTCTCAAAAGGACGAGTGGTGCGGTTATCCAAGGCCAATTGGCCTAATGAAAGGCCCAAGGTACGTCCCAAAAAGTCCTAACTCCCCCTCACCTAGGTGGGTTAAGCCCAAAAGTGACCCCACCTCTTACACCTCTTACACAACTCTTACTCCTAGGTGGGAACAAAAAATTCAAATTTCAAAATTTGAATTTTGAATTCCCTCCCTCCTCTCTCCTCCCCTCCTTCCTCCCTCCCCCTCCCTCACTCCCTCCTCCTCGCCCTCCCTCCCTCCGTCCCTCCTCCCCCTCCTCCCCCTCCCCCTTCCTCCTCCTCCCTCTCGCTCCCTCCCTCCTCCATGCCTGCTCCTCCTGCCCTCCCCCTCCCTCCCTTCTCCATGCCTGCTCCTCCTCCCCTCCCCCTCCCTCCTCCTCCACCACTGCTCCTCCTCCCCCCTCCCTCCTACTCCTCCCTCCTCCCTCCCTCGTCCTCCATGCCTACTCCTCCTCACCCTCCACACCTGGTGGTCTTCCCCCCTTTCCTCCTCTTCAACTATTGGTCCTCCCTCCCCCATCCCTCATCCTCCTCGCCCTCCCTCTTCCTGTGTGCAGCTCCTTCAAGCTTACATCTCCACACCTTCTCCTTCTCTACACTCCTTTAGTCATGGCACCATTTGAGGACGTCTCCAACAAGTACCAGGTTCACTTAGAGTTGGAGGCTGAATATGCAAGCACACGTAGTCTAGGATTAAGGGGAGCTTCCAAAATCCACAGTCTTCATTTGCAAGGAAAGAAGCATCTCGACCTTTGGGTAGAAGGATCCTTGTATCCTTTAGATCTTGCCAATCAAAGGAGCCCTCCTTTCCATACAATGCAGCATGAGCTAGTTCGGTTTGTTGGAAATGGACATGTGGGGTTGCTTGGTTATTGCAATCGGTTAAACAATGCTTAGTCAATGGCTATGCAAGCAAGTGAGATGCACAGAGCCCAAGTAGAGATGCTAACACATTTAGGAAATAGCACCATTGTTGCAATGCATAACTCTATGCAAGATCTTCATAGGAAGAACCAGGATCTTCATGATAAAGCCAAATGATTGGACTTGGAGTGACATATATTAGAAGAATCACTTTGTAAGCTAGCTGAGTCCAAAAAAGGCGTGGAAAGATCTATATACAATCAAGTTCGACGAGCCATAGAGAAGGAACGAGAGAAGGCAGAAGAACGAGTGCAAAAAATGAAAGAAACACCTTTGGGATTGAAGGAGAGGAAAATAAGGTACTTACATAGCATGGATGCATTGGCACCCACTGGTGGTGCTAGAAAGAGGAGAGTTCGAGCTACAAGGTTGGTTATCAAATGTTCCAATGAAATTACACTCTTTTGTGCTACACTGTTTGTGACTAAGTTTTTCTTGTGTTCTTCTTTAGGAACTTCATGGAAGATGTGATGGGAAGAACAAACGGGGATGATATTGACTATTCATATGCTCTAGCTAGTTTATTGAAGTCAAGCGATGTCATTGGGATACTAAGGGACCCAAGACACAAGCGCCTACATGTGCAAGTTGCTGAAGAGGTGATGAAGGACTTCAAGGATATTGTGGATGCAAAGGAGATGCTTGCAGCTTGTGATATTACTGGTGTAAGTCGTGAAGCTTACACATCTGTTTTCAAAATTTTCAAGTCTGCTATTTTGGAAAAGTATAAGAAGTCTATAGTGCCCCTACCCACAACTTGGTTTGTGAGACGTGCACGGCGAGAAACAAACCAATGTGCAAGAGAAATGCTTGGAGGGTACCATTGCATAAGGGGCACAATGACTTGGAAGAGTAAAAAGAAATCTGGCTTGCAAACCTTTGAGATGAATGCTTTCAACAATGTCTATTTAGATGTTGAGAAACTGCAACAAGCAATGGTCAAATTCTATGGCATGAGAGAAGATGGTAAGAGGAAATCCATTATAGCATTGCACTTTACTTAGTTCATTTCCTATATCATGTTTATTCTACCGATTTCTCTCTTTTGTTGTATAGATTGCAATGGAAAGCTCCTATTTGTCATCAAAATGGATGAAGCTCAATTGGTGAAAGAACACAAGTTAGAGAGAGTGAGCATCTGCATTATGAATAAAGCCTTAGCCTTTGTTCAAGGGAACGAAGAAGTAGAGCAAGATTTCTCAGTGCAATCAGAGAAAGATATATGGTGGCTTGCAGCATTTGAGACTCTGAAAGAGTGCCATGAGACATTGAAGTGGGTTCTGGATAGAATAGGAATCCCATCGACCATCCAAAGACAAGAGAAAGGTCAAACATTGACAGTCGATGGCCATGGAACATTTCGAGTTCAATGGCATCTTGCCAGTCATTTGAAAACGCTCAAGTGCTTGCATGGTTGTGATAAAAGGGCAAATGCAATGAACACATGCCTTTATTGCATGTGTTTGCAACGTAAGCAAAAGGCTGGCTTATAATGGGAGAATGACATTCTATCTTGCAACCATACGCAAGCTCCCAATCACGACAAGAAGGATCCAAAGTGGGATCCCATCTTGCCCATCCCACTTGAGAGAGTACACATCTGTACTTTACACGTAGAACTACGTGTACTTGATAAGTTGTTGTATTTGCATCTTGTTTATGCTTGGAATTAAATTCCACAAGAAGTATCTGCACGGTGCATTGCAGAAGTTGAGAAGTTGCTACCAGAGATGGGATTCCATGGAGGACATGTCAAACTTAAGGAGGTAAGAAAATGTTTGGGGCAACACAAAATCTTCTTGCAAAAGTATCCATGGGTGGAGGAAAGGCAAGGAGATTCCTACTGAACCACAATCTTGACAAAGACAAACATACATTGTCTCAAAGCAATTTGGGTTGAGAATACTGGAAAGCATTGTGTGAATGCAGGACCAATAATGCTTCTCATCCTCAAGTAGCAACTTTGAGAGCTAAAGTATGGACAAAGGTAGATGCATTGATAAAATTACTTCGCCAGGTTCAAATCGATGAGATGTATTATGAAAGGTTCAGGATGGCTGTGAAAGAGTTTATGCAATTAATGGTGAAAGCATGGGGGGAGTAGCACATTATGCATTACATGGTAATATTGGCACCATCGTAATATTTAGCGCTTGCTTTATAAACAGTTTTTGTTGCTGAAATGATTCTCATCATGTTTGCAGCATATTCTCTATGCACATGGACCATGGTTTGTACAAAATTGGGGCCCTTTGTCCATTTGGAATACACAAGGCATGGAGAAGTCGCACTATAGAGCCAAGGTAGCCTACTTCAAGAACTCAAGGCATGGTGGTGGTGCCACTTGCAGCAATGCATTGCATGGTGGACACGCTTTGCATTCAATTTTGTATCTCGACTCTAGATGTTTTAGGAAGGACTTTGAAGTCTGAAAAGGCAACGGCATCAGAACTTGCAAAAGCAGTTCAAATTCTATCAAAGAATAGAAGGCATAGTGCTTGGAAAGCATCCATAGGGAGTCGAGGAGTCGCACGTTGGTTGCAAGCTAGAGTGAGAGAAGGGAGTAGATGGGTCCAACCACCAACAGAAGCTATGGTGTAATTGTATACAAATATGAAATAAATATATTGCTTAATTTGACCACAATTTGTGTACTCACTCTTTAATATCTTGCTTATTTTGACCACAATTTTTGTACTCACACGACGTTGGGAAAGTGGGGACATGGTGAAGGAGGGGGGAGAGAAGGGAGGGGCACGGGGCGAGGCAAGGGGAGGGGTGGAGTGGTAGCAAGGGTGGGGGGGGGGATGGGGGGTATGGGGGAGGGTGATGGGTGTGGGTGGGGCAAGTAGGGGGAGGGCAATGGGGGGGGAGGGCGACGAGGGTAGGGGGGTTAGGGCGGGAGAAGGGGGCACAATGAAACCCTAAACGTAATTAAAAGGAGTGTCAAAACATGATGGGCCTATATAAAACGTTAGAAAAAAACCTAACTCTCATTATTCAATGGCAAGAGTGAAGAACGCTGGTAGACCCACAGGACATCACCTCCACTGCCAAACCAAAGATGGCACAAGGTCACGTTGAGGTGCGTGCAAGTTGCAGAGCGGGGGCACATTGTAGGTGCTTAATATTCCAAGATGTGACAAGCGGGAGGTGTGAAAATTTGAAATTCATGGGAGTAGCAAAATTTTCAGCCGTCGGTTTTCCCACCTCTGGTGATATACGTCAACAGAATTGGATATCCCAAACAAGTGCAATGTGGCCTCAAATGCTTCAAAACACAAATAGGCCAAAGGGCACGCTATTGGGTTTGATGCTATGTATTATGAAATAAAATGACCTTTGGCATGCTTATGAGCCATATAGCAAGCAAGTATATGGAAAAAGAAACAATTCAAAATTGTAAATAGTGTTGGATTGATTAAAAGATCTTTGCACATGCACAAATTGCACATTTTCAACTTCTTCCATTTTAGCATGAATCTAGCTACCAACACCAATAACTATCAATATTTTAAGACCACCATGCAGCAGTCCCACTAGTTTGGATTCCAAATTTTCAATCCATTTTGGTTTTCAACAACCCTAAAAAAGTTATAGAGCATGCCCTTAAATGGGTGTGCATCACTTTAGCACAACATTGGAGGCCCGGTAATCCATGCCTAATGTTCTCATTTAAGTGTGTCCTTGGGTTGAGGAGAAGCTCACATAGTGTAATTTTGAATGATTACTTGGTTGCATGTATGTACAAAACAAAATTTTCATGTTTTTGAATAAATTGCTATATCCTATAGTCTTCAGGATGCATGCTTCACATGCAACATAGCACTTATAATGCTTTAACGATCTCGTTCCAAATCATTATTCCATAAATTCTTTGGGGTCTCATGTTAAAGTTTGAAATGTGTACTATAACTTGAAGGCAAAGTTTGCCCAATTCCGTTGAGCAATGCATAAGTTATGGATCATGCAAGATACCTATATACAAAAAATTCCCTAAACCTCACAAAAAATGGCTACACCCATGCAAACAATGACCCAGTGATCAGATGGTCTAGTTTCCATGAGTATATTCTAAGTGGCAATGACACTTTGTGCATAATAATCAACAAACCAGTAGTGCAATCCCGACAAGTCATCAACTGGGTGCCTCTGATGTGGACAGCCTCTTGTGAACCATCACATAACAAAATAAGCCCCTTCAATGATGAGACGCACAATATCCTGGATGCTATTGCATGTGTAGAAAAATGGGGGCGTTGGATCACCGTTGAATCTCATTACTCCACAAGATCCACAAATGTGCTCGAGAAATGGGGCATTGAGATTGAGGAATTGCAAAACACCAATGACCTATAAGCATCACCAATTATTTTCAAATGTGTTGAAATACGGAAAAAATTGATTCATGAACAAGCGTACTTGTGAATACCTCCTGTCCATATCCCAAGTTAGAAACTTGACACATGCACCCGTCCTTCAAGGAATCTCGAAGGCTTCCTTTAGAACTAGTTGCAAGGATCATGAAATCAAACACACCCAATGAATGCCGAGCCCTCATAAAATATATGTTTTTCACAACATACATAACCACTACATTGTCAATGAATTCCTAGACTAATAAGGATAACGTTTGCCTTTGTTCTGCCATGAATGAGAGCTACAAATGGGAACAACGTGTTAGTCACTTTCCACAATTATTAGCAGCCAAAAAGAGAGCTAAAATTTGAAACTTACAGTGGCATGGTCCATCTACAACAATTATTTGGTCTAATGTAGGTCTGTCGACATCTATCTTAATCCCCACAAATGCTATAGTCTCCATCATGTGAAGCTTCCTCTTTTGGATTGCATTTGCAATGCAACCCATGGCATGTACTCACATATAGACTTTTTGGGATGGAAGTTGAGTTCACCCTCAAATGATTCTCCCTTCATGACACTTGTGGTTGGATCTATTCGCATTGAAACATAGCACATTCCACCCTAACCTATGCTCTTCTTTGATATAGGTGGACCTTCTATCCTATAGAAACTGTTGGTCTATATGAGGTCCTTGAATTGCGAGACATAGGCATGAAGAACATGGAGGGTTATCATTTCACAATAGCCAATGTCGATGAAGTCCACCCTCATGTAAAAAAAGTATGAGGGATCAAAGGCTCGAAAAGTTCGATATTTCACTAGAGCTCTTCCCTGGAAAGCAAAACAATAGCTCACAAATTCACACAGTCCTGTCAATCCATCTATCACTTTTTTCCCATTGTAATTTATGATTCCAACTTCTTCTCTATTTTCGGGAGATGCCTTTTCAAGTGCACTTGAATTCTACATTTTAAATTAGCATGGGGCCTCGGTCATATAGAACTCTAAGCACTGAAACATCACCAACTCGAGTATCAGAGATGAGGAATTCAAGAACGACAAAGAGAAATGTGTGTAACAACATTCACTCACCTTCACCATATTCTTCCTCCGTTATGTCCTTGAATGCTCTCTTCAGGGAGGGATGCATCGCTGATGACTTTGCTGGAGTTTGATCATTGGCACCTCTCTTACTCCTAGTCGACGATAGATGAATTTTAATCATACTAGATGACTTGAAGCAGTCAATTTGGCATTTGGCCCAGAATCCCACCATGTCCCCTACAAACAAGCACATGTACATAGAATGAAAGATTGTCTCTCTGCGATGCAACTCGCAGGATCAAAGATAGAAAGAGAGAGAGAAAAGGACATGAATAGAAAGAGCAAGATCATTTTTTCAAAAGGACATTCTGGGAAGAGAAGACGAGTCACACTGCGAGGAGTGTTAGCAAGCTGAATGGACATGACTGAAGCAAGAGCCAAACTATTCTCAGAGAGGGAGGATGTGTCAAGGATGCTATTTGTAGGAATCGAATGCGATGCTATCTTCCTTGCTTGCAGGAGGGCTTTGTGTAGAAAAAAAGTCCCAAGTGCAACCATTTACAACTCTGCATCGTATAGGAAGAAACCAGCATGGAAAAAACATCTCAATGGAAGAAACAATGATATTATGTGTCATAGTAGCCTCACGAGGAGCCTCCACCAAGAAAAAAACATAGCTAATGAAAAAGACCAGTCAAATAGGAATGGGCAATGACACTTGCAATGTTCTCAGATTGCCCGCACTGATATAAAGTAACCTCTTGCTTTGATACAGCTCCTATACCCAAATGATGATGAAAGGATAATAATACTACCTAATGATTTGTAATCACAATAGCATGTCTTTGAAAAGAATGATAGAATAGCAGACATCTTGGCATCTAAGAAATAACATGAAAAAACACTGACATAGAATGCAAATTATACAGGATTTCCATAGGCTTGTTCACATTTTCCAAGGAGTCACTTCTTGCTAACATAAGAGCTTACAATTCAACCAAGAATAATGGCATTAAAAGGTAGTGACTTCTTGTGAACATTGTAACTATAACTTTGTGAAACCTGCACAAACTCCCATTCTACCTAAATGTGTGGAAGGACGTCATTGAACCCAATCTCCTATTTGTTGTACTTCCATTACACAAACCCATGACCATTGAAATCATGGCATGATGGAATCTCCATCAAAATCATGAACAAACAGGAAGACAATCTTGATACGAGAAAGGTTATACAAGGCAAGTGGTGTAAGATGACCAAATTCAACCATAGGAGACAAAAACTACCTCAAAACACAGTAATCATGATGAATGAATATGGAAATAGACCAAGAAATACTATGAAATAGAGCAACCCAGATACGGTACAACTAGAATAAGAATACACCGATTCAAGGGACCACCAAATTTTGGGCTTGGAAGAGATGGGCAGACAAAGAAAGTGGCATGTGAGCATCTTGGGTGTGTCATTATGAGGAGGGATGAAGTCTACACTAGAGGGAGGCAATCAATGAATAAACGTGGAGGATAAAAAGTAAGGGGTCGCAAAAAACAACTGAAACAAAAAGCTAGGAAGACACAGGGTCACTCGACAACTTTAGTACATAATATTGCGCAGAGAGTAGGAACAAATATCCATGAACATTCATCAGAATACCTCAAGTGTTTAGAACGTCCATCTTCAATTCCTCTCCCACAGCATCCAATACAACTTGATGCATAGGGTCAATGATCTCGTTTGCTTTGTGTTTGCATGCACCTACATGTACAGAGTAAACCAACAGGGAGCAAGAGGTGGAGAATAAACACGGCAAAAACCATCTCCAATCCATTGACCATGCACATTATGATCTCATTGAAACGGTCTTCCACTAGATAGAGCTCTACAACACACAAAAATGTACTTTCTCTCCTCCCAACAATCTATAGCTTTCTACCATCCACATTTGAATCCGGTAGTGAAAACATTTTCCCATCATGCGAGCATTCCCCCACTTCCTCCTTGGTTTCTTTACCTGGGCCTGCACACAATCAAATACATGCATAAGCTTTCAACACATAAGCAAAAATTCATCAAGAATAGCCAGCAGAATACCCAACTAGATGTAGTCCTCACATGCACCTCCTTTTAGATTTGCAAACTTCAATAACTCTGTTGACAGACATATGAAGCACAAATAACCTTCCATCAGAAAAGGTGAATAAATGTGAAACAAAAAAGAAGTAGAAGAAAGAAATGAATAGGAATGAGCATCAAAGGAGCAAATAAGACCTCTTTGTGTGGCTTCCTTTATGGAAGAGCTAAAGCCAAAACTAGTGGATTGAGCCCTAGATTCTCTTGGTGCTAATGCAATTCCAGTGCATGTGCTAATTGCAAAACACATTTCAATACCCTCCATCCAGGCAAGCCCAATGAATGCAATTCATCTTGCTTTTTTTGAAAGAAATGATTATATTCAAATAAAATTTAAAGAAAGTGAGAAAAACAACTTCATAAGCTTATATTAACATAAAATTTAAAGAAAGTGAAAAAAAAAAGCTTCATAAGCTTGTCCTATGCTTAAAAATGTTGGTGTAACCCTAGAGCATAAAATGAGAACCTCCTGCTTGTTAAATAAAAATTACACAACACTTTGGTGTTTAAAACAACATCGATGAGGCATTGGGTTATTAAGGGGAAGATCACAGTTCAAGAGGAAGTCCTAAGAAAGAGGGAAGCCTTGTAGCAAATCCAGGGCACGGAACATTGAGTGTTACCACTGTGGCAAGAAGGGCCACATGAAAAAGGATTGTTACAAGTTGAAAAGAGAGCAAAAGGATAAGAAAAAGAATGTAAATTGGGCTACAAATAAGAAGGAAGAGACTCCAAGGGAGGACAAAGGAAAAATGAAGATCAAGGAGATTAATGCAGTCACTGATGATAGTGACAATGACATTCTCTTCATGTCTAGTCTACGTGCAGACTTGCTTACCACTTCAGATGATGCATATTACCAGGATTGGATTTTGGATTCTTGTGCTTCATTCCATGTTACTCCCCACATAAGGAATGGTTCTCCACTTATGATAGTGGAAAGACAAGTTGTGTGCATCTTGGAAATAACTATGCATGTGACATAGTGGGAGCATGTGACACAAAGTTTTCTTTTGCAAATGGGTCTGCATTTGTTTTGAAAAATGTGAGACATGTGCCTAAGTCGACCAAGAGTCTTATTTCAGCAAGTCAGTTAGATGATGCTCGTTTTAAGACCACGTTTGGCTTTCCGAGTGGGAAATTCAAAAGGGTTCTATGGTTTTGGCCAGGGGTGCCCAGTGTGGGACCTTGTATACCTTACATGTATCCGAGGTGTCTGATCATGTTGTTGCAATAACCGAGCAACCAAGTACGTCTTTGTGGCATTGCAGGTTGGGACACATGAGCTAGAATGGAATGAAACTCTTATGCCATTTGGGTTATGTACCGCATTTGAGTTTTTTCTGATTTTGAATTTTGTGAGCACTGTCTCTATGGGAAGCAGACTAAATCAACCCATACAAAAAGGGGAAAGAAAGAGCTTAAAAAGCTTGATTTGGTGCATTCAGACATATGTGGTCCCATGCCTACTCAATCATTAAGTGGGGTCGAATACTATGTGACATTCATTGATGATGCAACTAGGAAAGTGTGGGCTTATGCTATAGCTTGGAAAAGCGATGTGTTCTAGGTATTTCAAAAATGGTTGGCTTTGGCTGAAAATCAGTCAAGTAGAACGCTTAAATTCCTACGGACTGATAATGGTGGAAAGTATATCTGTCATGACTTTCAACATTTTCATGATACACATGGGATCAAGAGGAAGCTCACATCCCCTCATACTCCAGAGCAGAATCTAGTTGCAAAACACATGAACCACACCATTCAAGAAAGGTTGCAATGTATGCTTTCCAATGCAAGTCTTTACGGTGGTTTTTGGGCTGAGGCAATGAAGACTGCAGTGGCATGTGATCAATAGATCACCTAGCAAGAGTTTGGATGGTGATATTCCTAAAGAGGCATGGAGTGGCAAGAAGCCCTCTTACTCTCATTTGCGTATATTTGGGTGTGAGGCATATGCACATGTGCCAAAAGAGCTTCGAAAGAAGCTAGATCCTAAGTCTAGGAAATGCATCTTTCGGGGTTATAATGAAAGTGGAGAGATGGGCTATCGTCTCTAGGATCTAGAAGCAAATAAAATCATACAAAGCCATGATGTGGTCTTCAATGAGAAGAATATGCATAAGACACCCATGAGGGATGTGGAAATGAGGAGAATCATTTTCCAAGATGTGAATCCACCCGCATATGTTAATAGATAGCAAGTTGTCTATGCATTGAATGGGCAAGAAAGGGTTCCACCAAGTACTCCCATAGGTGCACAATCAAGGGAAGATGAAGGATCATCTATTCGTGGCAATGATGAGCCAAATGTGGCTGATATGCAGGTGGGACAACAAGTTGAAATGCTCTTGAGAAGAACATCTAGAGTGTCTAGAAGGCCTAAGAGATTTGTTCTAGGGGTAGGCTACGTCATGCTTTGCTATAGAGAGGCTATGATGCATGAGGATCATTACAAGTGGGAGTATGCTATGCAATTAGAGATGAGTTCACTGATAAAGAATAAGACTTGGGACTTGGTTTCTTTACCACATGGAAAGAAAGCATTTTCATGTAAATGGGTCTACAAGATGAAGGTCATAGATGATGATGTGCCTAAGTACAAGGCCCGTTTGGTTGCTAAAGGGTTCAAGCAAGATAAGTGTGTGGACTTTGATGAGATTTTCTCTTCAGTTGTGAAGATGACCACACTTAGATGTGTACTTGGACTTTTGGCAACATAGGATACGGAGCTTATGCAGATGGATGTGAAGATAGCTTTCTTGCATGGGGATTTGCATGAGGAAATTTACATGGTACATTCAGAAGGATTTGAAGAAAAGGGAAAAGAGCATTTGGTTTGCAAGCTAAAAAAGAGTCTCTATGGCCTTAAGCAAGTGCCCAGAGAATGGTATCAGAAGTTTGATGCTTTCATTGGGTCCCAAGGTTTCAGAAGAAGTAAGATTGATCACTGCCTCTAGACTAAAAGAGCTAAGGATAATAGCCTAATACTACTGGCAATTTATGTGGATGATATGCTATTGGCCACCAAGAACACTTATGAGCTTGATGCATTGAAGGCCAAGTTGCATGAGGCCTTTGACATGAAGGATTTGGACCTGCAGGTCATATATGTTCTTGGTATGCGCATCACGCGTGACGGGAGTAGGAAACTCCTTTGGCTTTCACAGAAGGAGTATGTTACAAAAGTGTTGCAGCATTTCAATATGGAGGGGGGGAAAGGAGTAAGTACTCCATTGCCTGCATATGTGAAACTGAGTCAGGTAGATAGTCCCAAATTTGATGAGGAGAGGGCCATGATGGCCATGGTTCCTTATGCATTAGCGGTTGGGAGTCTTATGTATGCTATGATAGCTACTAGACTAGACATTGCATTTGTAGTGGGAGTTGTTAGCTGCCGGTATATGGCTAATCCAGGAAACAAGCATTGGGAGGCACTTAAGTGGATTATGAGGTACATGAAGAGTACCAAGGAGGTGTGTATTTGCTTTGGCAAAGGAGAGATGCGTGTATTTGGGTACACAGATTCAGACTATGCAGGGCATGTGGATAGTAGGAGATCCACTTTTGGTTATGTGTTCACCTTTGCAGGTGGTGCAATGTCGTGGATGTCTCGCGCACAAAGGTGCATTAATTTGTCTACCACAGAGGCCAAGTATGTTGCAGCCATAGAGGGTTGCAAGGAGGCTATATGGCTTGATCAGCTAGTGAGGGATTTGGGGATTCATACAAGTGTACCAACATTGCATAGTGATTCCATGAGTGCTATTCAGCTAGCACAGAATCCAATCTTTCATGCAAAGACCAAACACATTGAGGTCACGTACCATTTTATCAGGGAGGTACTTGAGGACAAGTGCATAGAGCTTTTCAAGGTTCATATAGATGATAACCCTGCAGATATGCTGACAAAGAGTCTACCTAGTGAGCGGTTTGAGTATTGTCATGTATTGATGGGCATTGGATAGTATGCTCATTGGTTGTTCTCCCTTAAAGGCACATTGTCCTTTAAGTGGGAGATTGTGGGGGTTAAACGCCACTGTACCTTAACCTCGGTTATGTACAATACTCAAACACATATATAAATGGATGACATAGAAGATTAGGGTGTTTTGCACACCAAAACTTGTGTGACGCTCTCTTCTGGCTCTTCCTCTCTCTCTCACCTTCTTCCATTTCGCTTCCGTTGTTGAGATCTCTCATTTTCATAGCATCTCTTATCACACAAAGCAATTTTGAAGTCATAGTAGAGTTCATCTATGAATGCAAGTGGGTGTCATTTGTTTGCTCAGCCCCTTTTACGAGACATAATCATACCTTATATGCTAGAATTCTTCAATTATTTCCTTATAATGGATAGGATTTCAAAAATATATAAAATGAAATGAGTGAATTCGACGAATTTCCAAAAGTTCCATAAATATATGACAATAGCTAAAGGGTGAGAGGGGATCATGCTTAAGTAGAGACCTTTGAAACAAAATCCAAAACTGGAACTTTGAGCCCATAGTCACAACTCTTGAGTTAATTGGTGACTAGTTTCACATTTGTGACACAAACAGACTTGCAAAAAACTCAAGGTGTCATTGTCGTTGATGCTATTAGTGCCTTGAACTACACCCAATACTCAAAGTTCATGAACCATTGATTCACAGCTTTGATGATCTCTTTTTTTTTTTGGCAAAAGTAATATGTTGTTGTATTAAAGTCAAATGATATACAATCATACTCTTGTCATCCTGAAACAAAATATATACAATCATACTCCTGTCATCCCTAAATAAAATTCCCTCCAAGGACATATATAGAGACATAGCAAAACATAACATGATGTAGTAGAGTGGTCGTATCTGGTATGTGGCCTGATTACTCCATGGGCTCATCCTTAACATGAAAAAGAGGGGGCAACATGTGAGGTCGTAGATCTTGGGGGGTAACATCACATCTTGAGAAGAGTTGATGGTGCTCTTGTACATCTGAGTGTAGCTGAGAAATTTCTTCATTATAGTTGTGAATGTCTTGGTCAAGCAAAAATTTAGCTTTGGGCAGCCAACAAAGAAGTTAGACATTAAGGAAATGAGCATTGCTGCTGTAAATTTAGTGAGCAAACAAGAGTTTCGCAGCAATGAGTTCATCATTAAGATGAAATATCATATATCAATACTCGGCCCTCTTTCCAAGTAATGTCTCCATACCATAGCTCTAATCAGCCCATGATCAGGGCCTGAACTTGACTAGAAAGTCTAAACTCCCTTCTGATTTTGTGCCACTCATTCCATCTGAAGTGTTACCTATTCCATTATCAATCTCAAGTCTGAAGTCCTTTTTTGAAGATATGCTAGGCCTTTAGAAGCTTGTCATCATTTAAATGTTTGTTTTGAAAAGAGAAGGGATCCAAACAGAGTCTAGACCCATGAATGACCCTTTACTAGAGAAAACAATAAGACCTTTGATTTGTTCAAAAGCATACTATAGTGATTTCCAAAGCTGACTCCCCTTGGTGGTGCAAGGTTCAGGGTTGCAGATTGCAGAGAGCATGGGGAAGTATCTCCGTTTGGAAGCCCTAATAGGTCTATCAAATTTGAAATTTCTGAGTAATACATTGGCTTAGTCCCTGTCAGGATTAGAGATTGCTTTTATAATCCAAGCCTGCTTCTAGTTTATAAGTAGCTTGTTGTATGTTAGTAAATATTGGGTCTTGTGTAGAAGGACCACTTGAATTAAGATATCCTTCTTTTAGTGTTATTGCCCCCCCACATAAAAGATCTGCATAATCTAATAAACTTCTCAAGTCCAGTTTGAGAAGGGCCCTAGTAAGATAAATAAAAAATAGATATAGGATAGATTCAATGATTTAAAACCACTCTACTTCCTGCATGGTTAGCCTGGAAATCCCTCCATCTATCTAGCTTGTTTCTAAATCTCTTTAGAGACCAATACCACCTTGCTTTCATGTTGAATCTGAATCCCATACATACACCTAGGAGTCTAAAATTTTGTCCTTGAGGGATCTGCTTACACCCTTTTTCCTTTATTTAGTCTTGTCCTTGCTAGAGAGAATAGCATAACCCATTTTTAAATGATTAACCTTGGATCCAGAGGAAAGAAAGAAAATGTCAACACAACTTAGAGAATTCTCTATGTGTTGGGGCGTATTTTTAATCGTGAGATTAGTATCGTCTGCAAACTGTTGTGTCACCAATTTACCCATGTGCAGGTTTTGAGGGTGTTGGAACCCTACAGTCGTGTCGTCGCTCATTGTAGCATAGGTGTTCACAAGTGTAGCATAGGTCCTCGGGTCGTGTTCCGGTGAGAGGTGTAGGCTAAAGCGTGGAAAGCAGATCTCATGCACACGTGAATGAGAAAGAGGGATTGATTATAATGATTAATGGAGGCTCTCGCCTCCACAGGAGTTCAAGGGTTTAGAAGGGGATTTCAGGGTTCAAAAGGGGGACAAGGTTGAGAGAGCTAACAAGGAGTTCTAGGGTTCAGAGGGGGTTGCAAGGTTTAGGAGGAGTCCAAGGTTGAGGAGTGGAGAGCTAGTCTCCTTCGCATATTCGAGGGGTAAGGGTTGAGGAGGAGGGAGGGAGGAGAAGGGAGGAGGAGGAGGAGGAGGAGGGAGGAGAAGGGAGGGAGGAAGGAGGAGGAGGAGGAGGGAGGAGGAGGGAAGAGGAGGAGAAGGGAGGAGGAGGAGAAAAAGGGAAGAAGGAGAAGGAGAAGGAGACGGGAGGAGGAGGAGGAGGGAGGAAGGAGGAGGAGGAAGGAGTTCAAGGGTAGAGAGTGTAAGGGTAAGGGCATGATAGAACACGATAGTGTAAGAGAGCATGGACACAATGGAGATCAATCGCATGAACACAATAGTGAGCTTTGACAAAATATGAAGAGGGGAGAGGAGAAGAGTGGAGGTGAGCAGAGAGGGCACAGCTAGAGAGCACACCACAAATGACTAACTGTACAGAGACTAACTGTACACTAGATTTAGTTGAAAAAATAGAATATATACAAACCCTTTTAGGGTTAGGGTTAGGGGATCTAACCCTTTCCTTTATAGCACTCTATAAGGTTAGTGCTATGCACATATGATCACGTGATGGTGCTATGCACACATGATCACATGATGTTGAGCATGAACTCTCAACACCTTCCCTCAAGATCAACATCATGAAGTAGGCCTTCCCTCAAGATGATGATTCTTGGGAATCGAAGAAGGACTGAGCATTACATTCCATCACACCCCTTTAATGGGAATGTCCTTCCTCTGCGTCAAACCAAGAGCTAGTCGGTGTTTCTCGAATAGCTCTTTACCAAGTGGTTTGGTAAAGATGTCTGCAACATTTTCTTTGCTATCACAATGCTGCACTGCAATGTCACCAAGTAACACTCTTTCTCTGATGAAGTGCTCTCTGACATCAATGTGCTTTGTCCTGGAGTGATATACTGGATTTTTGGCCGATGCTTGAGCCGATTGATTATCACAGTATATTGTTGTTGGCTTTGACTCATCAAAGTAATCTATTTCTGACAATAGTCTTCTGAGCCATATAGCCTCACATGCACCTGTAGTGAGTGCCCTATATTCTGCTTCAGTCGAAGACAAAGAAACAATTGGTTGTTTGTTTGACAACCATGATATAGCACCTTGACCAAGGAAAAATGCATATCCTTGTGTCGATCTCCTGGTCTCATGATCTCCAGCATAGTCACTGTCACAGTATCCATGCAACTGTGGATGACTTCCTCTGTATTCTATCCCAAACTGTCTTGTTCCTCTGATGTATCTCAAGACTCTTTTGGCTGCATTCCAGTGAGATTGTTTTGGATTTGCCATAAACTGTGCTAGTGAGCTTACTGCATAACAAATATCTGGCCGTGTGATTGTTAGATATATAAGAGATCCGATGAGTTGCCTGTAGTATCTGTCATTGACTGTAGGATTTTCTGAATCTTTAGTAAGTTTCAAACTCTGTTCCATGGGAGTGGCTACAATCTTGCAATTTGCCATATGAAACTTCTTCAGGAGACTGTCAACATACTTGAGCTGACTCATGAATGTGCTATCTGAATCTCTCCAGAACTTAATTCCAAGACAATAGTGCATAAGTCCAAGATCTTTCATGTCGAACTCTGTAGATAAGTCTTGTTTTAGTTTTCTGATGAAGCTATGCTTGCTTCCTGTCACAATCAGATCATCTACGTACAAAAGTGCAATAGTAATGTCTTCCCCTTGAACTTTGTAGTAGAGAGTATGATCTGCATTGGACTTCATGTATCCCAGATCAGCAAAATACTTGTCAATTCTGCTGTACCAACTTTTGAGTGCTTGCTTTAAGCCGTAGAGACTTTTCTTGAGATGGCAAACCTTGTTCTCCTTTCTTGGTTCAACATAACTTGCTGGTTGTTGCATGTAGACTTCCTCGTCTAGATAACCATTGAGAAATGCATTCTTGACATTGAGCTGATACACATTCCGTTTGCTGAGTGTCGCTAGTGATATCAAGAACCATGTGGAATCCATCTTTGCTACTAGAGCATAAGTCTCATCATAGTCTTGACCATATTGTTGTGCAAATCCTTTTGCAACTAATCTGGCTTTGTATCTTTGAATACTGCCATCTGGATTGTACTTCACTTTGTATACCCATTTGTTTGCTATGGCCTTCTTTCCTGGTGGAAGGTCGCATAATTCCCAAGTGTTATTCTTATACAAAGCATCCATTTCTTCATTCATAGCAGTTTGCCATTTTGGCTTGTCTACTGCGTCTTCGAAGTACACTGGCTCTTCTGTAGCCATGATGGTAGTCATAAGAGCATAGTTGGTGGTTTCCACTTGAATTCCTTTGCCTTTCTGAGCATATGTCAATCTGGCTGGAGGTCTGCTTTCCCTAGTAGACCATCTGAGCTGCTGTGGCGCTACTTGGGGTGTTGCTGGCAATTCTTGCTCTTCTTCATCAATCTGTTCTGTAGATGACTGTGAAGTCCATGCTTCTATCTCCTGTGTGGGTGAGGTTTTCCATTCTGATTCCTCATTAAAGATTACATCTCTAGAGATAATGACTTTGCGGTTGATGGGATCATACAATTTGTATGCTTTGCTTTCTTCACTGTAGCCAACCATGATACATTTGCGTGACTTCGCATCCAATTTCCTGCGATGATCATCATGTATGTGGGCATATGCTATGCAACCAAATATGCGAAGATGCCCAATGCTTGGCTTGTGTCCAGTGAATGCTTCATAAGGAGTCATACCTTGTATCGGTTCGGTAGGAAGCTGATTAAGCAAATAGTTTGCTGTAGCTATTGCTTCTGCCCAATATTGATTCGGAAGATGATTTCCCCTAAGCATTGCTCTAGCACTGTCTGCTAAAGTCCCATTCTTCCTTTCAGCTCTTGCATTTTGCTGAGGAGTATCTGCACATGTGAATTGTCTTCGAATGCCGTGATTTCTGCAAAAGTTCATGAATGCTGAAGACATGTATTCACCTCCTCTGTCTGATCTCATGACCTTGATCTTTCTACCTGTCTGGTTTTCTACCATGGCTTTGAATTCTTGAAATCTGGAAAACACTTCAGATTTCTCTTTCAGAAAGTAGACCCAACAATATCTGCTATAGTCGTCGATGAAGGTCAAGTAATAAAGTGAACCATTGATGCTGCGGGTATGGGCATAACCCCATACATTTGTATGAATCAAATCAAGAATACCTCGTGCACGAGAGGTACTTCTGACAAAGTTGGTTCGCTTTTGTTTGCCGAAGCAGCATGCTTCATAAACTTTTCCAAGAAACTGTAGCTTCGGAATCCCAATTGCCATATTTTGATTCCTGAGATCTAACAAGTACTTGAAATTGACATGACCATATCTCTTGTGCCATTTTGCAGATAGTGGCATCTGTTGCATTTGAGCCGACATGGCATGCTTATCTGGTACTATAGCTAGCATTCTGTATAAGCATCCTTCCTTGACACCTTTTGCTACTAACTAACATCTTTTGTATTTGTCTCTAATAATGCATTCATCACCGTCGAAGAGAGGATTCAAAAATCTCATTGTATAATGACTCTTCCATCTCTCAAAGTTGGAGCCTGAGAAAATTTCACTCGATCAATAACCCATTCTATTGAATCTTCTTCTTTGGTACCCAAGTGGTAAATAGGTCAAGAGAATGTTAGAAGCAATAGTTGAATGGGTGCCACACTTGCCTAAAAGGAAGAGAGGTAGAAAGAGGAGGCAATTGGCACACTTTCCTAGAAGGAAGAGAGGTAGTGATTGGCAATAGAACTCAAAGGAAGATACAAAGGAAAATGGATGCCAATACTGAGGAAATGTGCAATGAATAAGAAAGAAAAATGAATGGAACAAATCATGTAACGAGGGAATTAGTCTAGAAAAATGGCTAGCCTAATAATGAGTACTTGACTACTAGTCTAAGTCCAAGCAAAAGAGGCATTTAAAGAGAGGTAAGGAACCCAAGGGTATCTAGCTTCTACCTTTAGGCACATGTACAATAAATTTATGTGGGTAAGGTCACTCTTATTAACTCAAGCACTTGCAAGTTAATGGAGTTTTAGGATGGCAAAATGAGGGCCAGGTGACTCAAGCCAAGTCTTGCATGCCTGGGTCCGCCGATAAGGTCTTGTCCTTGAGTCCCATGAATAGCCATGGGTATCCACAATTGAGGTGGCACTGAATACATGGGGGGAAAGAGTTCTCCTTCAGCTGTTTTGGTGGGTGTAAATGACACACACAGAAAATTGGCTCTCAATACAAAACAAAATATGGAAAGACAGTAATTATAATGGAAAAATCTATCATCTCTTTTCAAAAAAAGTTGGTACCTGCTTACACATTTGAGCATTAATAAATGACCTTTTTGAATTCTCTTAGCCTAAGAAAATTGATATTGTCCTCACTTCAAGATCTTTTTCAATGCTCTAGAAATGCATTCAAATGTTTGTAATGATTGGATTTAATTTTGACTCCTAGAGTCAAGATCCCACAATCTAGACATGATAGGTTTTGTTCTTTCATATTTGATAACTAGTAGACTCGATTTCAATACCCATCAACTACCCATTCTAATTGAATTTTCTTCTTTCACTCATCCACTACTCGTTCTATTGAATCTACTTCTGTCGTACCCATGTGGTAAACCACACTGAAGAGGATTTAACTTTTGAGAAGAAGTAGTCAAATGGGTGCCACACTTGCCTAGAAGGAGAGAGTAGGAAGAGCAACAATTGGCACACTCACCTAGAAGGAAGACTAGTAGCAAGAGTAGGTGGATTGGTAATAGGATTCAAAGATAGTTGCAAAGGAAGCTAGATACCAGTACTAAAGAAATATGCAATGAAGAATTTCCATGCAAATAAGAAAGGGAAGGATTCCACGGGGTCTAGCTTCTACCATTAGGTGCATTTACGATAAATTCATGTGGGTAAGGCCGTTCTTATTTTCTCAAGGACTTGTAGGCTAATGGAGTTTTAGCATGGTGAGTTGAGGACTAGGGGCCTCAAGGCAAGTCCCGCATGCTTGGGTTTCATGGCCCTAGTATCTTCTTTACTCCCATGAATAGCCATGGAGATCCACACTTAAGGTGGAACCGAATACATAAGGAGAGGGAAAGAGTTCTCCTTGAGATGTCTGGTGGGCGTAAGTGCCATGCACAGAAAGACTCTCTCAAAACAAAACAAAATGTGTCAAGTCACTATTTACAATGACAAAATCTCCCATCTCTCCTGTTCCTTCTTACACATTTGAGCATTAATAAATGGTTATTTTTCATTCTGTTAGCCTAGGCAAATGAATGTTGTTCTCACAAAAAGATCTTGTTCAATGCTCTAGATATGCATCCAAACATTTCCAATGATTGGATTCAAGTTTGACTCATAGAGTTAGGAGCCCACAGTACAACAATGATAGGGTTCATTCTTTCATTGCATTTCATAACCATATATTCATATTTAACCACTAGTTTTATGTCATTGGATGCATATTGACTTGTAAATAGACTCACTCTAGGGATATAATCAGTACATTCAACAAAGGCACCCCTTTGCATTTTGAATGCGTCAAAGGCAATCAATCATCTTGTGTTATGTAATTGCCTAAAATAGTATGAATGATAAATTCCTTTCCTTTGACACATTCTTTATCATGTATAGATGTATGTAAGGATCATAATTGGGTGCTGAAAGCCTAGTATACATCCCTACACTCACATGTCCTCATTTTACACCATTCTCAATCAATATGATCCATACAATAAAAATAATCACCCAAGAATATATTGGTCATTCTGGAGGTCTTGGACTCAAATTATAAATACTCTCAACAATAGTGAGCTATATAGGTTTCTAAGTCCTACTCATTGCATTCTCAGATTTAAGCAGTAAGATGACTCTTAGGCATTAGATAGATGAGCACTTTGTAGTAGCAATTGTTTGAGGAGAACTACTTGAGATGTAGTCACTTTAGCTTTAAATTAGATGGTAGCAACTAGCATCATTCAATTGCTGACATGTCCATTTTTGTGGCCTTCCACTTCTATCAAGCTATCTCATAGCACATGAGCTTCACAGTTGATCCTACAGCCTAGAAAAGTCCTCCTCTTTTGAATCACCATTTGATATTATAAATTGGATATTTTTCAATGGGTTCATATGTTATGAATGGTTGCATCAAATATCATATTGCATTGACTGTTTAAAGTTTTAATAAATGAATGCATCCATGAAAGTACTTATTTTCTTTAGTAAAATTTGCCTTCAATATTAGAAATTGGTTATGTTTCAATAAGCTTTTATTCTAGAAATACTTTCTATTTATCCATTCATTATGTAGCTCTCTCTCTCTCTCTCTCTCTCTCTCTCTCTCTCTCTCTCTCTCTCTCTCCCCCCCCTTCTCTCTCTCTCTCTCTCTCTTGACAAAATATGAATAGGGGAGAGGAGAAGAATGGAGATGAGGAGAGAGGGCAGAGCACACCACAAATGACTAACTGTATACTAGATTTAGTTAAAAATATAGAATATATACAAACCCATTTAGGGTTTGGGTTAGGGCATCTAACCCTTTCCTTTACAGCACTCTATTGGGTTAGTACTATGCACATATAATCACATGATGTTCAACATGGTCTCTCAACACCTTCCCTCAAGATCAACATCATGGAGTAGGCCTTCCCTCAAGATGATGATTTTGGGGAATCAAAGAAGGACTGAGCATTACATTCCATCGCACCCCTTTAATGGGAATGTCCTTCCTCTGCATCAAACCAAAAGCGTGTCGATGTTTCTTGAAAAGCTCTTTACCGAGTGGTTTGGTAAAGATGTCTGCAACATTCTCTTTGCTATCACAATGTTGTAGTGTGATGTCACCAAGTAACACTCTTTCTCGGATGAAGTGCTCTCTGACATCAATGTGCTTTGTCGTGGAGTGATATATTGGATTCTTGGCAAATGCTCGAGCCAATTGATTATCATAGTATATAGTTGTTTGGTTTTGATTCATCAAAGAAATCTATTTCTGATAGTAGTCTTCTGATATAGCCTCACATGCACCTGTAGTGAGAGCCCTATATTTTGCTTAAATTGAAGACAAAGAAACAATTGGCTATTTGCTTAACAACCATGATATAGCATGTTGACCAAGGAAACATGCATATCCCTGCGTGGATCTCCTGGTCTCATGATCTCCGACATAGTCACTATCATGCAACCTTGGATGACTTCGCCTGTATTCTATTCCAAACTGTATTGTACCTCTAATGTAACTCAAGACTCTTTTGGCTGCACTCTAGTGAGATTGTTTTGGATTTGACATAAACTGTGCTAGTGAACTTACAGCATAACAAATATCAAGTCTTGTTATAGTCACATATATAAGAGATCCAATGAGCTACCTGTAGTACTTGTCATTGACTATAGGATTTTCTAAATCTTTAGTAAGTTTCAAACTGTATTCCATGGGAGTGGCTGCAGTCTTGCAATCTACCATATAAAACTTCTTCAGGAGACTGTCAACATATTTCAGATGACTCATGAAGGTGCTGTCTAAATCTCTCCAGAATTCAATTCCAAGACAATAGTGCATAAATCCAAGATCTTTCATGTCGAACTCTACAGCAATAGATAAGTCAAGATTATTTCAAATTTTTGATGAAGCTATCCTTGCTTCCTGTCACAATCAAATCATCTACGTACAAAAGTGCAATAGTAATGTCTTCCCCTTGAACTTTGTAGTAGAGAGTATGATCTGCATTGGATTTCATGTATCCCAGATCAGCAAAATACTTGTCGATTCTGTTGTACCAACTTCTGGGTGCTTGCTTTAAGCCATAGAGACTTTTCTTGAGATGGCAAACCTGATTCTCCTTCCCTGGTTCAACATAACCCGCTGGTTGTTGCATGTAGACTTCCTCGTCTAGATAACCATTGAGAAATGCATTCTTGACATCGAGCTAGTACACATTCCATTTGCTGAGTGTTGCTAGTGATATCAAGAACCATATGGAATCCATCTTTGCTATTGGAGCATAAGTCTCATCATAATCTTGACCATATTGCTATGCAAATATTTTGCAACTAGTTTAGCTTTGTATCTTTAAAAGCTTCCATTTGGATTGTACTTCACTTTGTATACCCATTTGTTTGCTATGGTCTTCTTTCTTGGTGGAAGGTCACATAATTCCTAAGCATTATTCTTGAACAAAGCATCCCTTTCTTCATTCATAGCGGTTTTCCATTTTGGATTGTGAACTGCATCTTTGAAGTACACTAGCTCTTCTATAGCCATGATGGTAGTCATAACAGCATAGTTGGTGGTTTCAACTTGAATTGCTTTGTCGTTCTGAGCATATGTTAATTTGCCTAGAGGTTTGCTTTCCCAAGTAGACCATTGAAGTTGCTATGGTTCTTCTTGGGGTGCTTCTGGCAATTCTTGCTCTTCTTCATCAACCTTTTTTATAGATGATTGAGTAATCGGTGTGTCTATCTCCTATGTATTTGAGGTTTTCCATTCAGATTCCTCATCAAAGATTACATCTTTAGAGATAATGACCTTTCGGTCGATGGGATCATACCACTTGTATGCTTTGCTTTCTTCACTATAGCCAACCATGATGCATTTGCATGACTTCGCATCCAACTTTCTGCCATGGTTGTCATATATGTGGGCATATGCTATGCAAGCAAATATGCGAAGATGCCCAATGCGTGGCTTGTGTCAAGTGAATGCTTCATAAGGTGTCATACCCTGTATCGGTTCGGTTAGAAGTCAAATTAAAGCAAGTAGTTTGCAATGGCTATTGCTTCTGCCCAAATTGATTCAGAACATGCTTCTCTAGCACTGTCTACTAAAGTACCATTCTTCATTCTTTCTTTCAGCTCTTGCATTCTGTTGAGGAGTATTTGCACAAGTGAATTGTCTTCAAATGCCGTGACTTCTACAAAAGTTCATGAATGCTGAAGACATGCATTCACCTCCTCTATCTGATCTCATGACTTTGATCTTTTTGCCTGTCTGGTTTTCTACCATGGCTTTGAATTCTTGAAATCTGGAAAAGACTTCAGATTTCTCTTTTAGAACGTAAACCCAACAATATCTGCTGTAGTCGTCAATGAAAGTCAAGTAGTAAAGTGAACCATTAATGCTGCAGGTCTGGGCATAACCCCATACATCTTGTATGAATCAAATCAAGAATACCTTATGCTCGAGAGGCTCTTATGCAAAAGTTGGTTCTCTTTTGTTTACGGAAGCAGCATGCTTCGCAAACTTTTCCAAGAAATTGTAGCTTAGGAATCCCAATTTCCATATTCTAATTCCTGAAATCTATCAAGCTCTTGAAATTGACATGACCATATCTCTTGTGCCATTTTGCAGAAAGTGGCATCTATTTGCGGTGTTTGAGCTGACATGGCATGCAAATCTGGTATTGTGGCTAGCATTTTGAACAAGTGTCCTTCTGTGACTGCTTTTCCTACTAGGTGAAATCCTCTTGATTTTTCTATGATCATGCATTCATCTCTATCGAAGGTGACTCGATAGTTGTGGTCCATCGTTTGACCTACTGACAAGAGGTTCTTGCTGAGCTTCAGAACATCGAGTACATCTTTCACCAATCCGAAATTGTTCATAGGGATAATGCATGTTTCTTGAACTGGATTTGGTGTATTATCCTTCGTGTAGATGGCATTCTTCATACCTTCTAATGGTTTCATCTCTGTGAACCATTCTTGCTGCTTTGTCATATGAGATGATGCACCGCTATCGATATACCAAGGATCTTGATCTGCTTGGTCGACTTGATAACTGAAACCCTCTTTTGAATTGCAATCAGTGTCTAGATACACTGTATCAGTCTTCTGTATTTCCTCGTTTGCAAGGAACATATTCTCATGTTCATTTGCATAATGATTGTGACTAGAATGTCCACCACGATGATTTCCTCTTTCTCAGAAATTCTCTCAATTGCTGCTGGATTGATCGCCTTGGTCGTACTACTTCTTGCGGGAATGTCTTTCATAGTGTCTAACCTTATGACAGTAGTTGCACTGAATGTTTGACATGTTGGTGGATGCATTCCATCATCCTTGGAATCTTCCTTGATTGGAATGATTTCCTCGTTGCTAATTCTAATGTTGTTGACGCTAATTTTGTTGATGACTTTGTTGTTGTTGATGATGACCACTTATATGGAATGATCTACCCCTACCTCCGCCTCTGCCTCTGCTTCTATCTAAAGCTGTGAATGATTGATCATTGGAATGACCCTTGCAAGTGTGAATGGCTTGAGTCATGAGTTCTTCACTAAGCAAAATTGACTGAAGTTCTTTCAGTGCCAGAATTTGCCATTGGATGGCAATACTCTAGACTAGATTCTCGTATCCCTCTCCTAGTCCATTCAGGATGACTTGAACCATTTCTGTGGGATTCATAGTCTGTTCTACTGCTGCTGTGAGTAAATTGTTGTAAACATTGATCCTAAGTATGTAAGCATGACTAGTTTCACTGCTATTTTGGAAACTCTCGTTGATTTGGTTTCTCAGTATGAAAATCTTGGAAGTGTTCTTGGACTCATAGAGAGCTACGAACATATCCCATGCTTCTTTCGATAATGTCTTGATAGTGTTGAGCTGTCTTAGCATGACATCTTGCACATTCTACTTGATCAGATGATATGCATACTTGTCTTTCTTGTCCCATCCTGCCTGTCTTTGGGCAATAGCAGGATCTACTACTATAGGTGCAAAAACTATTTGTGTAGCTAGAGATCCCACTGTAGATCCCACTGTTACTGGTGCTGTGATAAAAGATGTGACAATAGGTGGAGTAGAGCTACTGCTGGCTAGATCATCCAATGGTCTAGGTGTAGATCCATCGACATACTCCCATTTGTCCTAAAGTATAAGAATGGTCTCCATTCGGTATTTCCATGTGCCTTAATTGGAGTTTTCTAGCTTAGGAAATGCCTCCAGACTGAGGTTGCTAGTCGTTGACATGGTGCAAGAAATGTACTCAAAGTGTCTGTGAAATCACTATGTGAATCACTTGCAAAACACTAACTGTAGCAAGTGAAATATGAACTGTCAGTGAAGATAGAACTGCAATGTATAATCCAATCAAAATTATAAGGCTTGTGGCAAATCATGCTAGAAATAACCAAGAGGCTTTAGAAGGCTCAAAATGATGTGTACAAATGCCAAAAAATAGCCTGATTAAAGGCTTTATAATGGTGGCAATGTGAAGTGCAAATGTGCAATAGTTTGCAATCTGTCCACTGATACAACGTGCCAATACCACTTAAGGCTGCTCACTGATCCAAAGATGGTAGGGTTTTAGAAAATGTAATGAGTGTGAAACCGCATGTGAGCATAGGGGCTAACTCTGAGTAGGAACTAATCGAGAATTTGGGGCATGGCTTAGAATGGCAACTTGGAGAAATTCAAATCGTCTCCACTATGGTGATCTAGTCTACTCTAATCCTAATCTAGATCAATTGTTGATCGAATAAAAGAACAACAAATAATTTCTTCTTCTTTGGTTCTTTTTATGTGCTGGGTCAGATGCATTGATGGAGAGGCCGATGTACGTGTATGAAGTGGATTTGTCACTGAGGCTCAAAAGTGAGCGATACTCGTGCTGAAATGTGTGAGTTATGTGATGAGTGCGAAGAGTACAAAAAAATCGAGCGATTTTTCTTTTGGAGTGCCCTCAAATTCTTCTTGGATCAAGAGTACGACTTGATCTAGGTGGAGGGTCAGAAAGGGTAAAAATGTGCTCAGTGATGATGTGGCACTCAGGGGGGCACATGCAGTGATTGTGCCTAGCAAGGACTATGCTTATGAAGCCCTGTGCTGAGGTGGCAAGTGGTCACATGCAATGTGTGCACAGTGTGCCTAGCAGGGGACTGTGCCTGCAAGAGTCAGTGCCACGTGGTAATGATGATGTGGTAGTGCTGACTGGATAGGGTGATGTGGCAATTGACTGGTCAACCATGATGATGTGGAAGATGATGTGGATGTGTTGATGTGGCATTACTGATGTCAAGCTGATGATATGGCAAATGATGTCAGCGTGTTGACGTGGCACTTAGAGGGCCAGTGGTGATGTGGCAGATAGGGCAAGCTGACATGGCACTTGGAGCGATAAGGCTACCATGTGGACATTCACGGATGAGCCACATGTCACAATAACGCTGACATGGCCTGAGTGGGTGAGCTGCCATATGTCGAAGTTTCAACCAATCGTGGGTTAACTTGACACGGTTAATTTCACCCTGAGTTTTACTAACCAACCCTATCTAGGGCTTCACGATGGCTCTGTGGGATGGCTAAGCTAGACGTCAATGCAAGAGGTGCTCATCTATGGAGTTTGGGCTGGCAAGGGCAATTGTAGAGGCACTGAAGAGGCCGGTCTATTTTGTGTATAGAACTCTGGAGCCCGTGAGCCTGAGCTGGAGCTGTGCTAGAGGGACACCCATTGACGAGAGGCCGTTTCATTGTAGGGAGCTTCTCGGAGCAAGATTCGTTTTGTAGAAGTGACCGTTGGTGTGCCAATCGAGCCATTCGAGAGCTGTGGGCTATTGTCGATTGAAGCTAGGCCGTGGAGGGTGTAGAGGCAACTATTCTTGCAAGCTAGGAGATCGATGCATGGCTAGTCGATCATTGGAGGATATGGCATCGTCGTTAATCGAGTCGAGGGGCTGTTGGAGCTTTGTTGTGTGCTGGCATTGGATGCCTTTGTTGTAGCTAGTGCGGCTACCTTTACTCTGCTGAAGGGGTTGGCTATAGGCTTGTAGCTTGAGCATTCCGTCGTTTGGAGATGTACGTGGCTATTGGAGGCCTCGTAGGTTACGTATGGTCAAGGGCCGCTCTGAGCCTTCGGGCTATTATAGGAGCTAATGTGGTGAGAGTTGTAGTAGATTGGGTCGTTGTAGCCCTGAAAGGAGGTCGGCTGCTAGCAGTTGTAGGAAGCCTGGAGTAGTAGCAAGTGAGGTCGCCTTTGCTTGTTTTGGTTGTAGCTTGCAGATTTTCTATAGAAAGTGTAGCCTTAGCTGGAGTACGAGCCGCCTCTCTATCAGTGGAAAGATCTATCTCTTTGAATAGTCTCTCTCACAGAATACTAAGAAACACTACCTATCTCTCTCTCTTTCAATGCAAATCCTCTCACAGTTTCTTTCAATGAACAAAATTTATCAATGCATCAGAACATATTTTTCTCACAATAGAATGAGAATCACAAACTCTCGAAGGAGATGAACGGATATATCTCACCAAATGAATGGATAAAATTTTCTCTCAACGGAAGAGAATGAAATGTGCTCATAATCACTCGAGAACTCTCAATTGATCTCTCAATTAATCACACTCTCTCATACGGATCACAATGCCTCAGTAGAAGGCGAGGATGCTATGATGC
Source organism: Dipteris shenzhenensis (assembly GCF_047967505.1). Taxonomy (NCBI): domain Eukaryota; kingdom Viridiplantae; phylum Streptophyta; class Polypodiopsida; order Gleicheniales; family Dipteridaceae; genus Dipteris; species Dipteris shenzhenensis. Next base: position 732,970 of record NC_141618.1, read on the forward strand.
CATGACAAAATATGAAGAGGGGAGAGGAGAAGAGGAGAGAGGGCACAACTAGAGAGCACACCACAAATGACTAACTGTACACTAGATTTAGTTGAAAATGTAGAATGTATACAAACCCATAGAGAGGGCACAGCTAGAAAGCACACCACAAATGACTAACTATACACTAGATTTAGTTGAAAATGTAGAATGTATACAAACCCATTTAGGGTTAGGGTTAGGGTATCTAACCCTTTCCTTTATAGCACTCTATTGGGTTAGTGCTATGCACATATAATCACATGATGTTGAGCATGGTCTCTCAACATCTCCCTCCCACCCTCCCTCCCTCCCCCCCTCTCTCTCTCTTTGCGCCTCCCTTATATGGATAAAATTATGCAAGATAGTACACACACACATGCATCTTGTTTTGTGAAATGTTGAAAAAAATACTACAAAATTTTAAAATCCCTTACTCATAAATCCACTTTGTGACTAACTTACCAATAGTTTCCAAAGTATGGTAATTAATAGGTCTATTTGTTTGACATGTCCATATTTAACTATATACAACCTCTCCCCCTCTCCCCCTATCCTTATTGTAAAGGAAGGGGAACATAGTTCCAATTAAGATGAAACCAATTACAAAACACCTCTAGTTTCATATAAGAAAGTCACATGCAATGCGACACCCAATGCAACCCCACCTAGCCTAAATCGGTTGACTAACCTACCTATCTTAACTTGATGTAATCTGATAAACCATTAAAATAAACACAAAACCACAAGCACATTACAATATATCATCACACAATTAGTAGTGCACAGAACCAACCAAAAGACACTGAAACATATACAAAAATTACAAAGGAATAATGAGCCGATTATGGTAGCAAGCAAAATGAAAATGGTGAGCAAGAGACAAGTCATTGAGCTAAAAGGAGCAATAATGCATGGAAGATGATGGAGAGAGCAATAGCAGGTAGCAAAGCTCGATGGAAGGAGAGGGTAGTACAGGGTGGAATGGGAATGGCTAAATACTAAAGTCCAAAGAGCAAGCAACATGGATGAAAGCAATAGAGGGGAGAATTGAAGGTGAAAGAGGCAAAAGGGCCAAAGTGGTGGCTCGCAAAGAAAAAGAGAGCAAGCAACACAGATGAAAGCAAAAGAGAGAGGAGAATTTAAGGTAGACGAGGCAAAGGGAACAAAGTGGTGGCTATAAGAAAGAAAGAGAGCATGAGTGGGGAGCAAAGAGGAGCGAGGTAGATCATTATTAGAGATAATTAGAGGGATAGAGTAAGCATTAGGGAGAGTAAAGGTTTTAGCATATGTGAGGAAATAGTATGGGAATGGAAAAAAGAGGTCTCGTCCATATTCAAATGCATGTGTATCGATTTGTATACCATTTCCTTCCCACTATGTGCTACCATTCAAAATAACTATGGATGGGTTGGGTGGGAGAGAACATATGGCATCCTTTCATGAGTTTAGGAGGTAGGAACAAGGACACATGTCATCATTCCATGCTTTCCAATTGTTTGAAAAAGGGATCCCTGCTGGTCTTAAGGCCACATCCATTGGCCCTAAGTTGGCTGTGAAACGAAAGTAGAAAGAGGCAAAGGAGAGAGGTGGTAGGAAGAGGCAAGAGGGGCACGAGAGATGACATCCCTTCCTCCCCTCTCCCATGATAAGACTCCACCTTCATATGCATTTAAACTTTCCACACACAATCCTTCACTAGATCATCCTATTGTCCATTGTTGAGGTCCGATGACAGATGCATGTCCGGGAAATCGACAAGATGAACGTCTTCAAATGCAATTCTCTCGTCCCAATACCAATCCAGTTCCAGAGCGCACACGCTGTAGCCGCTGTCTTGAGTCGATCCTGTCGTGGATCGCATATTCCCGCATTCTAATAGACCTGTTGGGGCTTCTAATTCATCAAGTTGGACTTTTATAAGCATTGGTTGCGGAACTAAAGGTTCAGGCTTCTGCACGGACTCTTCTTCTTTGGGTGTTTTGTGGCACATAATTGCCGGCAATTGAGAATCATAAATCACAGACGAACACTCTATCAAATTCTCCAGCTTGGCAGAATCAAAAGAACTTACGCTAGAGGAATTATTGCTCGAATCAACGATGACAGAAGTAGACAGAGGAGGAGCTGACTCAGAATTACTCGTTTCCTCTTGATCTTCAGGAATGTTCAGTATAGCGCTGGACCCATACAATAATCTGGCTGCTTTGTCATACTCACGAGCAGCCGTCTCTGCAGAGGAGAAACTGCCAAGCCATAAGCGAGATCCACTGCGAGGCACTCGAATTTCCGCGACCCACTTCCCCCAGGTACGTTGCCTCACCCCGCGATACGTGAACTGTCCGTTCTGCGGGCCACCTTTCCCCTTCATGCAGCCCTTCTTGGATCCCTTTGCAGGCCTCTTACGCTTCTTCTCACTGCAGCCCGTGATTAACATCCCACCATCTCTGATCTCCACCCATCGCGGCAATGTCTTGGCTACAGAGCTGGGGTCGTCGGATTTAGAGCTCATGATAGTGTTGCTGGGAGCTGTGGTGTCAAACAGTCGTTGCGTGATACTCCTTCTCTTCTACAAGCTCTACCATACGTTTTTCTCTTTTGCAAACTCTATAATGGCCTGAATATATTTGCTCCCTCCGAGAGGGCGGTCAATCTTGGCGACGAAGCAAAGTGGCAATGCTGTGGTGGAAAGCTGCAGAACGCGTCAGCGGGATCAGGAAGCGCGTGTTATCTCTTCTTTTTGGCCCTTTTCCTTCTTTCTCCTAATTAAAGTGGATGCTCTCGTTGTGATGGCGTTTTTTGCTCCAACTTTGAGAGAATAAATTATTAAGTTTTTCTTGTTTTTTTTCACGAGGAAAAAAAGGAATTATATTATTTAAATTTTTTTTAAAGGCATTATATCATAAATAAAATAAAAATAAGAGGTACAACTGATGAGTGCCAGGCAAAGCAAAATTGCAAACAAACTCTAAATTACTGTAGTATAGTAAAAGCTCTAAAGTTCTTGTTCGAGCCGTTAGGGAGAGTGAAGATGAGACCTTATGGTTTCGAAAGATGAGATCGTTTCTTTGTCTCCATATAGTTTGTCTGGCAAAGGCTCCAACTAGACTGCATATGTGGCAGAGAGCTTTAAGCATTGCCCTCGATCCCCAAGTAGCACTATCTTCCACCGAGGCTAAGTGGGGAACTAGGCTCGAGAGAACCAATTAAAAATAGAATGCCAGAGAGCTCTCGTGATCGGGCAGCTCCAATGAACATGGAGATGAGTTTCAAAGGCGACCTCACAAAGCAGTCAGAGAGGCGAAACGTGTTATCTAATGATATGATCCTTGGTAGGGCCTTAGCTTTTCTGTAAATTTGACTTTTTGTGCCTTGAAATCTTTGTCACCCCTAATACTTTCACATCCATTAATGCTAATGTCTTTTTGATTTTTTGCATAGTGGCTAAAATGACATGCTTGGCTCTCTCTAGATACTCTTACCTTTGTCAACAGAGAATTGAATATTTGTAACACTTTCTTGCCTTGTCTTCCCTAAAGACACCACCACATATTTATTCAAAAGTGGCTCCTTTGGCAAGGTTTATCTTGGTGCATTTGGATGCTTTCTTTATCTTTTTCTATTCACTCACTACACACTGTTCTCATTGCACAATGGTTCTTGGCACTTCCCCCACTTATTAAAGTACAGTGTAAAGTTTTAAGCATTTCATTCAATTAAAGCATGAAGTTTCCTTTTGCTTTCAACGATGAATGTTTTAGCTCATGTTCTTTGTATGGTTTTGATATTCAATTGCAAAAATGGTAAAAGATTTTTAAACATGCTAATGATTCACTATCATATATTGTTATCTTAATATACATAAGAAATACATATAGTAAGCTCATTCTCTTGCATCTTACTACTAGCTTTCTAAGTAATGCTATAAAGGTGTGGGGGCATACCTTTATTGAAAAATGTCTTCTTATACTTCTCCAACTTTTCATCTCGCACAGCAAAGATAACCTCTAAGAAAATTGAAATATTTGGATGCAAGCAAAAAATAATATTTAGAAGTGGTTCCTGATAGGTGGAAATAGGGCCCCCCAAATCGATAAAATGAGGGTATTAATTAATTAGTTTACTTTTTGGGGACGAAGATGGGCTTGCAAAAGGATTAATTGGGCTTGCATTTGATCGATGTTCTAGAACCTTCGTTTTGGAAAAAAACGTTCTAGAACATTTCGAGCGCCTATATTCAAGAGGGAAATAGGTACTCCCAGAATTTGAGCTGCCTCTTCCAATCATCATCTGCTTGTTCTTTAGAGAGCTGGCATTCATGTGCCCATATTGCACACCATCAGAGAGTGAGGAGGTGAGGGCATGCTCAAAGAGTGAGGACGTTTTCAAGGCCGAGGGCACGCTTAGAGTGATGGAAGTGTAGGAGCAGATTGAGCTCATCGTGGAAGATGAGAGGGTGCAAAAGTGTCATTTCTTAACCTTTGGGGTCCCCAAGCTCCGATGTTGGAAGCCACACATTTGCAGAGCGGTCCATCTGGTTTTTCTAATACCCCTTGAACACATGTGATACCTAGGATTCATTATTGGTGCACCTCCCGAGTAGGTCGCATTACCTTTTCTACACTTCATTTCAATTTATAAGGCCCCTTAAGTCCATTTACACCCATACTATAAAGATTCCACCTCATCAACTCTATACCATTCTATAACCATATATCCATGGTGTCCATACATCAACAATCTCCTCCTAAAGCTCAGCATGAGCTTGTACATCACATAGGCCTAAAGCCTCTCTAGTTTGCATGGCAAATGGGATTCCTAGCCAGCATTATAGTACTTATATTGTCATAGCATATCACCATTGGGCCAAGAATGCATAAACTAGCCAAGTTTCTTCATATGCTGCTATGGAAGCCCTTCTATACTCAGCTTCTGTGCTTAACAATGCAATTGTGAGCTTCTTTTTGCTGCTTCAACTAACTTACACCACTTCCAAGAGAGAATGCATACTCAGTAGTTAATGTCCTATCATCAATACTACCAGCCCAATCTACATATGTATACCCATGCAAGCATATTCCTCCTTTCTTGGCATAGAACAAGCCAGCATTGATTGGGGCTTTCACATATCTAAGTATCCTCCTCACTGCATCAAGGTGACTCTTATAGGGCTTTGCATGAACTGATTCACCACACCTAATACATAGCGCAAGTCCGGCTTAATGAGGGTGAGATATATTAGGCTTCCAACTATCTTCTTGAATGCTGCAACAAGTGGTGACCATCATCAATTATCTTTGTATTTGGCTCAAGAGGAGTTTCAACCAGTTTGCATGTTGTCATACGATTTTTTTCCAACATATCCAAGGAATAATGCCTTTGAATCATCCAAATACCATGAGGAGCATCAATGACTTCAATGCCAAGAAAGTACCTAATCTGTCCTAGGTCTTTCATATCAAATTCTCTTGCCAATTGCTTCTTTTTTGCTATAATTCATGCATCATAGATTCCTGTGATGGTCAAGTCATCAACATATATGATTATGATTACAATTTTTGACTGTTCTTGTTGTGCATATAAGGAGTAATCAGCTTTGGACTATTTGAAAGCAAGGTTTTGCTTCTCTTGTCACACCATGTGCCATTGGTGCTTCTTTCAACCCATAGAGTTCTTTTCTTAGCTTGCACACATGCATTGGAAACTTAGGGTGTACATACCCCTTTGGCTATAGCATATATACCTCCTCTTGTAATGAACCATTTAGAAAGACATTTTTAACATGCATCTGCCACAGATTCCAGCCAAATCAATAATCATCCTTATGGTAGTCATAAATTTTGCTACCGGGCTAAAAGTCTCATCATAATCTAAGCCACATGTTTGGGGAGATCCCTTTGTAGTAGCGCTTCAGTCGGCTCCTGTTTATTAATGTTGTGAACTAGACTCCATCCAGTGCTTCTACCAGCACAACTCCAATGGGATTCATTTTTTTGACTCTATAGGGTCCTGACCTAGAAATTTGAGCTTGCCCTTATGGACTTTGGTATTGTACAGCAGAACCAGGTCACCTTCCTTGATGCTTGTCTTTGAGGATTCTATTAAACCATGCCTTCTTTGTTTTTCTGTTGTCATGGCATGGTAGGCAACTAATCTGGTCTCTGTATGCTTCTCTAATTGGTAGAGTCTTTCTTTCAACGATGCATGATCTCCCATATGTTCTTGTACTGCTATGCGTAGACTAGGTATTACAAATTCCACTAGGACCACAACCGCACACCAATTGAAAAGGTGTATTTCTTGTACTAACCTTTAGTATGGTTCTATATGCCCATAAGGCTGCATTTAGTTTCTTTGCCCAATCAGAACGCTTTGGTTCTACTACCTTGGTGAGGACAATACATAGAATTTTGTTAGTGGATTCGACTTGTCCATTCCCTTGGGGGTAGTAAGGTGTGCTCTTTCTATGGATCACCATAAAACCAAACAAGAGTTCTTGGATGACCTCATTCACAAAATGTGTGCCTCTATCTGACACAATTTCAATGGGACATCCAAATCGGGTGATCACGTTCTCATACAAGAACCTTGTTGTGCTTTTGGCATTTGCCTTTCTGACGGCTTTAGCTTCAACCCACTTAGTAAAGTAATCTGTGGCCATAATGATGTAGCGTGCTTGTGTTCCTTTTACTGCTGGGATGGATGGGACCCACAAAACCAATCCTCCATTTTTCAAAGGGTTTTTGTGCAACGACTGTTGTTAGGGGATTGAAGTCTTTGTGTTGTGGTTTAGAAGTTCGTTGACATACATCACAGCTTGACATATTCATAGGCATCTGACCAAATTGTTGGCCACCAGTATCCTACGAGAATGACTTTTCTTGCTATTGCTTCCCCTTGGAAATGTCCACTTGCAATGCCTTCATGTGCTTCACTGAGGATTGGCATGATCTCATGTGGCATCACACATCTCCTTAAAACCTGGTCCTTGCCCATCTTGTATAGTTGTCCTGCAATGAGTTGATAGGGTGCAGCTTTTCCTAGCATCCACTGCTTTCATTTTAGGAGGTGGCCTTCTTGCCATTAAATACCCAATGATGTCTACACACCAATCAAGCACAACGTCTATTTGAAATAATGCGGCATCTGGTAGATCATCTTTTATTCCTTCCAGCTCTTCTCTTGTCCTCAATCGTGACATGTGATTGGCAATGAAATGTTGAGCTCCTTTTCTCACCACGATTTTGAAATTGAATTCTTGTAGTAGTAGAAGCCATCGAGTGATCCGGCCTATGGTACATGGCCGATTCATAAGATATAATAAGGCTTGATGATCTGTGTAGAAGAGAAAGTCAGTAGCCAATAGATAGTGTCAAAATTTATTCACGCTTTAGATCATTGCCAAGGCTTCTCTTTCTGTTGTGGTGTAATTCACCTCTGCATCATTTAGCTGTCTTCTTGCAAAGTATACTGGGTAGTCTTTGTTGTGTTTGCCAGGCTGACATAACACGCTCCCTATTGCATAATTGGAACCATGAGTATGTACCTGAAAGTCTATGTCCCAATTTGGTGCCATTAGAATAGGGGCTGTGATCAATCTCCACTTGAGGGTTTTGAATGCTTATTCGCATTCGTCTGTCCAAATGATGTTGACTAGGAGCTTGTATAGGGGCCTTGCAATCATGGCATACCTCAGTATGAATCTTCTATAGTATCCAGCATGTCCCATGAAGACTTGAATTCCCTTGGCATTTAGGGGGGGGTTCCATAATGATATTTATTTTGTCCATGTCAGTTGCAATCCCATGTCGAGAGACAATGTGTCCCAAGACTACTTCGTGTGTGACCAAGAATTGGCATTTTAGAGTATTCAAAGAGATTGCATACTCCCTGCATTTTTTAAGCACTTCTTCAAGGCATTTCAAGTGATCCTTTATTCCTGAGTGTTCGCACAAGTCATCGAGGAAGACTTGTAGAAACTTGTTGAGAAATTCCTTGAAGGCGGTGTACATTACCCTTTGAAAAGTAGATGAGGCACTGCATAAGACAAATGGCATGACTCTGTATGCAAAAATGCCCTAATCTGTGGCAATTCTATCTTTGCTTGAATGATCTTGAGGTGCAATTTGTACTTGGTTGTACCCACTAAACCCATCCAAGAAGCTATACACTTCAAATCCTGCTACCCTTTCTAAAACTGTTTCAGTCAATGGTAGGGGATAATGATCTCTGATTATTACTGCATTGATGTTCTTGAGATTCACACATATTCTGAGCTTCTTGTTTTTCTTAGGAACAATCATAGTTGGTGACACCAATCGGTATGCTCGATCTCATAAATGAAACCAGCCTCCAGTAGTTTTTCTAGTTCTTCATACACATGGGTGCCATACTTGGGATTTGTCCTATAAGGTCCACATACCTTTGGTTTGGATCCTTCCCTTATTGGTATGGTATGTACTGCAACTTATGGGGAAATCCCTTTCATTTATTTAACAATGCTTTCAATTCATTTTCTTCTTCTAGAGTGAGCTGTTCACCGATGTACAGAGGCTTTTCTTCTTCACCGTCCAAGGCAAGATTTAGTTTCCTTGTCTTGGTTGGTCCTTCATAAACTGGGGTAACCTCAATATTCTCTGTTCTTTGAGCTCTGATTCCCTGACTGGCCTAGGCATTCCTATTGTTGCTTCTTCTCTAGTGTAGTTTTTGAAGTAATCGGGAACTTCTCTTAGGCCTTCATGGCACTTTGAGGTGCTTGCTTGGCTGCTAACTCCACTTGAAGATATTTGGTCCAATTCACATGTGTTCCCTTGTTCTTCTTTTTTGTTATTATTCATCAGCTCTTCAGTTTGGAGTTGTTGCACCAAAACTACTTGAGCAAGATTGGGAGCCCATGGATATTGCAGAGGATTGGAATTCCTCATTAGTTGAGGCACTTATGTTCTCTCGGGGGGGTCACTCATCATATGTAACCCTATCACGTGAGTTCGACAGAAGGAAATTTTTTATTCCTAAAATTTACAGAAATAAATATACATAAGGGACTATTTAAAATAGTTTTGGAAAAAATTTACAGATTTGTATAGAAAAGGGGTACATTTTATTAATGAAAAAACTTACAGATAAGGGATTCTAAATATAGGCCTTGAACGCACATGATATAGAGGGTTTATACATAATGACCCCCCCGAGCTTGTGTTCTCACTGAGAGTGGGTTGAGACGTGGCACTTGTGCATTAGGTGCCAGTCTCCTGTACACTGGGATTTACGACGGCTATTGGTATTGTTGGGGTCGAGGTTGTGCTACCCTCATATTATAGAAACAAGTATTTACATCATGCCCTGCATCATTGCAAATGGGGTACCATAAGCGTGGGGGCTAAGCCACTTCTAGTGGGTTTAGTATGTTCCTTAAGATTGGGCATTCATTGGCTGTATGGTTGGCCATACAATGTGGGCGCCAAACATTTTCTCTCTGTGGGTACTGTGGTGGCTGAGAAACACGCAGCTTTTGCTCGATGGCTTGCATCAATTCATCTTTTACTCTTAGGGCCGTGGCTTCCACTCTATCCTCGGTGATGCGATCTTTGTCGGAAGTGCTTCCCTTCTTTGAAGATTTCTTATCTCGCAATGACTTGATTTATAGCCATCACTATCGCTATTAGAATCGGTCATGCCATCCTCAATGTCAATTGCAGCTTCATGACCATCGCTGAAATGTGCATAACTGCTGACCTTTTTTCATGTCCTTGCAAATGGATTTTTTAAGGCCAGAGATGACCATGCCATGAGGTACTCGTCATCCGGATGGGGATCACATTTTGCTATTAATCTTTTCATTCTTCCCAGGTATGCTCTAACCTTTTCTTTCTTGTGCATATCTATATTGCCGAGTTGTAATGCAGGGTCATCTTGCAGCCTTTCTATTTGGAATCTTCTTTTGAACTGGTCAGATAGTAGTGCCCATGTGGCTCTCTCCTCTACGAGAAGCTCGAGGTACCATTCCAAAGCCTCATTGGTTAGGGCCATCGGGAACCAATCGGCTTTGGTTTCATTTGACTGGTCGCCTCCAGCACAACATGCTGCATCAAAAGAGTTGGAGAAACTTGGCGGGGTCCCCTCGTCCATTGTACTTTGGCATTTCCAATTTACCAAAGTGTTGTCTGCCATTGTTATTTTTATTATGGTTGCATTGTTCTTTAAGGTGTTCTGAAGGACTTTGATCATTGCTACTTATTGCTTCTTCAATCGTTATGTCCTCCATGCTGCTTGTCGATGGTGAGAGGTTGAATTCTTGAAGATCGGTGAGGGTCCAAGAAAGCTCCCGAAAGTAGGCAGGTTCTAGTATTTTTCTTGATCTCAGGTGCATAAACAAGTCCTATTTGTGACTTTCAGGTGGGTGCATATGACTACGAAGTCTGATCATGATTTTGACCTTCGTGGACCCGAAAATGGTCAAAAATAAGCAAGCGGTAGGTCGAAATTAGTGCATATGTGAGGTGACTACTGGAGCCCAAAATTGATGGTTAAACACTTTGAAAAACTTCATTTACAATAGATCTTTACATGCATGAAATCTGGGTTCAATCCGAGTGCAGTTTGGTCTTTAAACGGCCGTGATATGGGCTCCCGAAAAAGGAGTCAAAATTGGTAGGGGGTTTAGAGATGCATTAGTGTCGAAGGGATTGTCATGTTAAAAACATGCCTAGGATTGTTCCACATGAGTGGGAAAATGTGTCGGGGCAGACGGATTGTCAATCGGAGGTCTCGGCGAGATCTTATGAGCAAATTAGTGCGAAAAAGGCACCCACACAGGGGTGCAAATTAAGGTGTTTTATGGATGCCTAAATGGTGTGGAATTGGCTGGAAAAAGTTCTCATAGCTCAATGGTTTCATGTGTGAAGTTGTGGTTCAATCTAGGTCCGATTCGGGTCCCAAACGGGCAAGATATGGAGGGTTAAATTGGGGTGAAATGTGGGAATGGGGGAGGGGTCCCTTGGTCCAAAGTGTGGTGTGAATGGTCTTTAGACTTTAAAGTCTATATGTGAAGGTGCCTTAGGTGGACTACCCACAACTGAGTTGGGGTGACTGCTAGTTAGTGCCACTGAGTCAGTTTGATGGGTCAAAAACTAAAGTTAATTCTCTAACTACAATCAGTTACCCTAACTAATTTGAGTCTAGACTAACCAAATAGAGGTTCAACTAACTTTAGGTTAGCTGACTCCAATTTAGACTAACCTAACCTAGCTAGTTAGTTTAACTGTTGGTTAAAGAAACCTAACTGCAACTACTAACCCTCGATTAGCCTAACCTAATTTAAATCCAACCTAACCTAAGTTGAAACTAACCTAACTACGGTTAGTTCTAAGGTGAGGTTAGATTAGTTTTTTTTTTTTGGGAGGGGGGGCTGGCGGTCGACGGCATGGGCAGGAGGGTGATGGGAATTCTGCGACTGGAAAGGGGGGTTGTGGGGGGCACGAAAGGTGGGGGGGGGGAGGCTCTCTTAAGAGGCCTTTAAGGCCTAGGGCCCTTGATGTCCTGGTGACGAGCGGGCGCTGCCGCACTATGCACGGCGGGCCTCGCCGCCGTTGGTTGGCATCACTGCCGCAGTTGCTAGCATCATCGTCACGTTTGGCAAGCACTGCTATCGCATCGCCTTTGTGTGGGCGTCGAGCCTAGTGGGCGGGCGAGCTGCCCTTAGGGCAAGCAAGTCTAAGGCCTTAAGGCCTTATTAGTTAGGTAGAGGGGAGGGGGGGGAGGGACGGGGCGGGAGATGGGGGAAGAGATAGAGAGAGAGAGAGGGGGGGAGGAGGAGGGGGGAAAGAGATAAAGAGAGAGAAAGAGAGAGAGAAAAGATAGAAAGAGAGAGAGAGAGTAGGGGGGAGGAGAAGAGAGAGAGAGAGAGAGAGAGAGAGAGAGGGGGGGGGGGGGAGAGGAGAGAGAAAGAGAGAGAAGAGGGGGGGGAGAGAGAGAAAAAAGGGGGGTGGAGGAAAGAGAGAGGGGGGTGAGGGGGATGGAGGGAGGGGATAGGGGAGGTGGAGGGGGGGATGGGGGTGGAGATGGGGTGGATGGGGGTGAAGGGGGGGTGGAGGGGGGGAAAGGGGGGGGTGGAGGTGGTAGGTGGAGAAGGGGGGTGGAGGTGGAGGGGGGGAAGGTGGGGGGGTGGAGGTGGAGAAGGGTGCTGGAGGTGGAAAAGGGGAGATGGGGTGTAGAGAGAGATAGAGAGATGGTGGAGATGGGGGGTGGGGAGAGGGAAGGAAATGGGGGGTGGAGGAGAAAAAGGGGAGATGGGGTGTAGAGAGAGGTAGAGAGATGGTGGAGTGGAGGGTGATGGAGATGGGGGGTGGAGGAGGTGGGGGATAGAAAGAGGTAGAGAGATGGTGGAGTGGAGGGAGTGGGGGATAGAGAGAGGTACAGAGATGGTGGAGTGGAGGGTGATGGAGATGGGGGGTGGTGGAGGAGATGGGAGGTGGAGGGGGAGGGGGAAAAGGGGAGATGGGGTGTAGAGAGAGGTAGAGAGATGGTGGAGGGTAAAAGGATGGTTACCTTGAGTAGGGGAGATGGGGGATGGACAGAAAAAGTGGAGGCGGTGGGGAGGAAGATGATGGGAGGTGGAGATGGAGATGGAAGGGGGGGTGACGAAAAAAGTGGTGGTGGAGGGGGGATTGACGGAAAAAGTGGTGTTCGTGGAAATGGTGGACGAAAATTGGAGGATGAAAAATAGAGAAAGACGGAAATTATGAAGGCTTAACAGAATTTGGAGAAGGAATTGGCTAGCAAAAGTGTGGGGAAAGAAATGAGGGGGGTTGGTGTTGCTTTTATAGGATGTGCGGGGATTAAGGGTTAATTTTGGGTGTTTAGTGTATTAATGTGATTTTGTATGTCAACATTATCCTTTTGCATCATTTGGAAGCATTTTTTCACTCCTTTGCCTTGAGGGATGTATCTTGAATGGTTTTTCGTAGGGGGTTCTTTTTTCACACATGCAAGCACGTGCTCCGCTTTCACTTCAGGCTCTAACCTCCCCGACAGCGGTGCCAAATGTTGTCCCTTTTTTACCCAAGTGCAGGTTTTGAGGGTGTTGGTCACTACAGTCATGTCGTTGCTCATTGTAGCATAGGTGTTCACAAGTGTACCATAGGTCGTTTGGTCGTGTTCCAGTGAGAGGTACAGGCTAAAGCGTGGAAAGAAGATATCATGCGCGGGTGAATGAGAAGGAGGGATTGATTATAACAATTGATGGAGGCTCTCACCTCCATGGGAGTTCAAGGGTTTAGAAGGGGATTTCAGGGTTTGAAAGGGGGACAGGGTTGAGAGAGTTAACTAGGAGTTCCAGGGTTCAGAGGGGGTTGTAGGGTTTAAAAGGAGTCCAAGGTTGAGGAGTGGAGAGTTAGTCTCCTTCGTGGATTCAAGGGATAAGGGTTGACGAGGAGCGACAAGGAAGAAGGAGGAAGGAGGAGGAGGGACGAAGAGGGAGGAGGAGGAGGAGGAGGAGGAAAGAGGATGGAGGATGGAGGACGGAGGACGGAGGACGGAGGATGGAGGAGGAGGGAGGAGGGAGGAGGAGGAGAAGCAGGGAGGAGGAGGAGGAGGAGGAGGAGGGAGGAAGGAAGAGGGAGGAGGAGGAGGGAGTACAAGGGTAGAGAGTGCAAGGGTAAGGGCATGCTATAACACGATAGTGTAAGAGAGCATGGACACAATGGAGATCAATCGCATGAACACAATAGTGAGCTTGAACACTCAAACCCAAAGAGTCGAAGCTTCATTCCATTGAGAGATATTTATACATGTTAGTCTCTACACAATCTGTAGGTACCTCGGTGGTGGGACCTCTTTTGTAGGAGACCTTTTCGACAGGAGTCCCTCCACTTTTGGGAGGGACCTTTTGGGTCTCTACACAAAGTGGGGGGACTTTTTGGGTCTCTACACAAAGTGGGGGGACCTTTTGGGTCTCTACACAAGGTGGGGGACCTTTTGGGTCTCTACACAAAGTGGAGGGACCTCCGAAAGTGTAGGCTTTTAGTCTTTTTCTCTCTAGATTTAGTCTTTCTCTCTCTAGATCCTGATTTTGCAAGTATGATTGGATCTTTAAAGTATGATTTATCCTCATCCTTTAAGATTTATCATACCATCTTTCAGGCTCAAGATATTACAAGTGGAGCTTTGCCGATACTCTACACACACAATGCTCTCATAGTCATTGTCCTAGATTGCACTTCTGGCCCTTGTTGCCACAGGGTGGCCAGAAGTGCAGTCTAGGACAACGACTATGAGAGCATTGTGTGTGTAGAGTAGCGGCGGCAAAGCTCCACTTGTAATATCTTGAGCCTGAAAGATGGTATGATAAATCTTAAAGGATGAGGATACCCAAAATCCTCTCTAGAAAAGATCCAATCATACTTGCAAAATCAAGATCTAGAGAGAGAAATACTGAAAGCCTACACTTTCGAAGGTCCCTCCACTTTGTGCAGAGAACCAAAAAGTACCTCCACTTTGTGTAGAGACCCAAAAGGTCCCCCCACTTTGTGTAGAGACCCAAAAGTTACCTCCACTTTGTGTAGAGACCCAAAAGGTGGGACCACTTTATTGTAGAATATATACAAACCCATTTAGGCTTAGGGTCAGGGCATCTAACCCTTTCCTTTATAGCACTCTATTGGGTTAGTGCTATGCACATATGATCACATGATGGTTCTATGCACATATGATAACATGATGTTGAGCGTGAACTCTCAACACCTTCCCTCAAGATCAACATCATGAAGTAGGCCTTCCCTCAAGATGATGATTCTGGGAAATCAAAGAAGGACTGAACATTACATTCCATCACACCCCTTTAATGGGAATGTCCTTCCTCTGCATCAAACCAAGAGCTAGTCGGTGTTTCTCGAAAAGCTCTTTATCAAGTAGTTTAGTAAAGATGTCTGCAACATTCTCTTTGCTTTCACAATGCTGCAGTGTGATGTCACCAAGTAACACTATTTCTCTTAAGACGTACTCTCTGACATCAATGTGCTTTGTCCTGGAGTGATATACTGGATTCTTGGCCAATGCTTGAGTCGATTGATTATCATAGTATATTGTTGTTGGCTTTGAATCATCAAAGTAATCTATTTTTGACAATAGTCTTTTGAGCCATATAGCCTCACATGCATCTGTAGTGAGTGCCCTATATTCTGCTTTAGTCAAAGACAAAGAAACAGTTGGCTATTTTTTTAACAACTATGATATAGCACCTTGACCAAGGAAAAATGCATATCCCTGTGTCGATCTCCTGGTCTCATGATCTCCGGCATAGTCACTATCATAGTATCCATGGAACCGTGGATGACTTCCTCTGTATTCTATCCCAAACTGATTTGTACCTTTGATGTATCTCAAGACTCTTTTGGCTGCATTCTAGTGAGAATGTTTTGGATTTGCCATAAACTATGCTAGTGAGCTTACTGCATGATAGATATCTGGCCGTGTGATAGTAAGATACATAAGAGATTCGATGAGCTGCCTGTAGTACCTGTCATTGACTATAGGCTTTTCTAAATCTTTTGTAAGTTTCACACTCTGTTCCACGGGAGTGGTTGCAATCTTGCAATCTACCATAAGGCTGACCAATAGGAAATAGAGCTGATCAAGTAAACGGACCACCAAATGGTTGACTTGCCACATCGAGAACCAACTGCCACATCATTTGTCAACCTGCCATTTTGCCACATCATATGCCCCTTGCCTTGGGGCTGTTCACCACATCATTTATCAACCTACCCTGTGGTGGTTTTTGATGTCATATGTTGCATTCTTGCAGTGGTACGTGCACGTTAGCATGTGGGCATGCCATAACCATAAAATGTAAGATGCTCATGTGCAGATAATGATGCAAAAATTGAGAGGTGGGGATTACTTGAAGGGGGGGGGGGACGCAAAGACTATGTTTTTTTTTTGGGGGGGGGGTGTGTAATTATTAGATCGTGGTGACTGAAAAGGGGAGGGGGGGGGGCAATCATTAGATGGTAGCGACTAAGAGAGGGGGGGAGGGGCATTTTGACACAGTTTGGACATGTGTGCAGGGGGGGTTTAGATTGGATAGTGCAATGCCAATCAGATCATCTACATACAAATGTGCAATAGTAATGTCTTCCCCTTTAAATTTGTAGTAGAGAGTATGATCTGCATTGGACTTCATGTATCCCAGATCAACAAAATACTTGTTGATTCTACTGTACCAACTTTTGGGTGCTTGCTTTAATCCATAGAGACTTTTCTTGAGATTGCGAATCTTATTCTCCTTTCTTGTTTCAACATAACCTACTGGTTGTTGCATGTAGACTTCCTCGTCTAGATAACCATTGAGAAATGCATTCTTGACATCGAGTTGATACACATTCCATCTGTTGAGTGTCGCAAGTGATATCAAGAACTGTATGGAATCCATCTTTGCTACTGGAGCATAAGTCTCATCATAATCTTGACCATATTGCTGTGCAAATCCTTTTGCAGCTAGTCTTGCTTTGTATCTTTGAATACTTGCATCTAGATTGTACTTCACTTTGTATACCCATTTGTTTGCTATGGCCTTCTTTCCTGGTGGAAGGTCACGTAATTCCCAAGTATTATTCTTGTACAAAGCATCCATTTCTTCATTCATAGTAGTTTGCCATTCTGGCTTGTCTACTGCATCTTCAAAGTACACTAGCTCTTCTGTAGCCATGATGGTAGTCATAAGAGCATAGTTGGTGGTTTCAACCTAAATTTCTTTTCCTTGCTCTTCTTCTCATCAACCATTTCTATAGATGATTGTGAAATCGGTACGTCTATCTCTTGTGTGTTTGAGGCTTTCCATTCAGATTCCTCATCAAAGATTACATCTCTAGAGATAATGACCTTGCAGTTGATGGGATCATACAACTTGTATGCTTTGCTTTCTTCACTGTAGCCAACCATGATGCATTTGCATGACTTCACATCCAATTTCCTGTGATAATCATCATGTATGTGGGCATATGCTATGCAACCAAATATGTGGAAATGCCCAATGTGTGGCTTATGTGCAGTGAATGCTTCATAAGGTGTCATACCTTGTATCGATTCGGTAGGAAGCTGATTAAGCAAATAGTTTGTAGTGGCTATTGCTTCTACCCAGTATTCATTCGAAAGATGCTTCTCACTAGGCATTCATCTAGCACTGTGTGCTAAAGTGCCATTATTCCTTTTAGCTCTTGCATTATGCTGAGGAGTATCTGCACAAGTGAATTGTATTCGAATGCCGTGACTTCTTCAAAAGTTCATGAATGCTGAAGACATGTATTCACCTCTTCTATCTGATCTCATGACTTTGATCTTTCTGCCTGTCTGGTTTTCTACCATGGCTTTGAATTCTTGAAATCTGGAAAACACTTCAGATTTCTCTTTTAGAAAGTAGGCCAAGGAATATCTAATGTAGTCATCGATGAAAGGCAAGTAGTAAAGTGAACCATTGATGCTGCGGGTCTGGGCATAACCCCATACATCTGTATGAATCAAATCAAGGATATCTCATTCTCGAGAGGTACTTCTACTAAAGTTGGTTCACTTTTGTTTGCCGAAGTAGCATGCTTTGCAAACTTTCCCAAGAAACTATAGCTTTGGAATCTTGATTGCCATATTTGGATTCCTTAGATCTAACAAGATCTTGAATGACCATATCTCTTATGCCATTTTGCAGATAGTGGCATCTATTGCGGTTGAGCTGACATGGCATGTAAATCTGATACCGTAGCTATAGCATTCTGTACAAGCATCCTTCCTTGACACCTTTTCCTACTAGTAGTTGACATCTTTTGGATTTATATCTAATACTGCATTCATCTCTGTCGAAGATGGCTCGATAGTTGTGTTCCGTCATTTGACCTACGGACAAGAGGTTCTTGCTGACCTTCAAAACATAGAGTACATCTTTCACCATTCCTTTCATACCAGTGAAATTGTTCATAGGAATAATACCTATCCCTTGAACTGGATTTGGTATATTATCTGCAGTGTAGACATTCTTTTGACCTTCTAATGGTTTCATCTCTATGAACCATTCCTGATGATTTTTCATTGAGATGATGCATCGCTGTCAATGTACCAAGGATCCTATTGTGCTTGGTCCACTTTGATAGCTGAAATCCTCTTTTGGATTGAAATCAGTGTCTAGGTACACTATATCACTTTGCTGTATTTCCTTGTTTGCAAGAAACATATTCCCATGTTCATTTGCAAAATGACTGTGACTAGAATGTCCACCATGATAATTTCCTCTACCTCAGAAATTCCCTAGATTACTACTGGATTGACCGCCTTGGTCATACTGCTTCTTACGGCAATCTCTTTCATAGTGTCCAAACTTATGACAGTAGTTGCACTGGATGTTTGACACATTGGTGGATACATTCCCTCGTCCTTGGAATCTTCCTCGATTGGAATGATTTCTTCTTTGGTGATTCTGATGCTGTTGAGGATGTGATGCTGATGTTGACTTTGTTGATGATGACCACTTTGCTGGAATGATCTATCTCTGCCTCTGCTTCTATCTGAAGTTGTGAATGCCTGATCATTAGAATGACCTTTGTATGCATGAATGGCTTGCATCTTGAGTTCTTCACCAAGTAAGACTGACTAAAGTTCTTCGACTATCAGAATTTGCCATTGGATGGCAATACTCTTGACTAGATCCTTGTATCCCTCTCCTAGTCCATTCAGGATGACGAGCCATTTCTACTGGACTCATAGTCTCTCCTACTGCTGTGAGTTGATTGTTGTAGTCTTTGATCCTGAGTACATAAGCATGACCGGTTTCACTGATGTTGATTATTTAAATCAACAACTACTAAAGTTTTCATACTTTCCAGGTTAGGAGACTCCTTTGAACACTGCCTCTCATTTTGACACCCCTTCATGGTTTTGACACTCTTGTAGGTTGCTATCATTCCAAATTATCCAGCACATTATGCTACACCTCACTTGAAGATACTGGCACCTCTTTCTAATCTTGGCACTTCCCAAAACAAAACAAACTGGTTGATTTGGTTTCCTATTGTGGAATCCTGGAAGTGTTCTTGGACTCGTAGAGAGTTGCAAACATATCCCATGCTTCTTTTGATGTCTTGATGGTGTTGAGTTGTCCTAACATGAGATCTTGCACATTCTTCTTAATCTGATGATATGCATACCTATCTTTCTTATCCCATTCTGCCTAAGATCGGGCAATGGCAGGATCTGCTACAGGTGCTAAATTTATTTGTGTAGCTGTAGATCCCGCTGCTCGTGCTGTGACAATAGGTGGAGTAGAGCTACTATTGGCTAGATCATCCAATGGTCAAGGTGTAGATCCATCAACATACTCCCATTTGTCCTGAAGTACAAGAATGGTCTCCATTTGGTATTTCCATGTGCCATAATTGGAGTTGTCTAGCTTAGTAGATGCCTCCAAATTGAGGTTGCTAGTCATAGACATGGTGCAAGAAATGTACTCAAAGTGTCATTAAAATCACTGTCTGAATCAACTCCAAAAACACTGACTATGGCAAGTAAAATCTGAAGTGTCGATGAAGGTAGAACTGCAATATATATAATCCGATGTGAATTACAAGGCTTGTGGCAAATGATGCCGAGAATAGCCAAGAGCTTTACAAGGCTGAAATGATGTGCACAATGCTATGAAATAGCCAAATAGGCTTTACAATGATGGCATGTGTGTGTGAAATCAAATCATGTGCTATCTGCCCACTGAACGATTGGCAATGCCTCTAAACACTTTGAAGTCTGCTCACCAAACTGATGAATGTCAGGTTTCAGGTAATGTGATGATGTGAAACCGTATGTGAGCATAGGGACTGACTCCGAGTAGGACCTAGTCAGGAATTTTGGGCACTGCTTAGATTGGCAACTTGCAGAGATTCAAAGTGTCCCCTCTATGGCAATCTAGTCTATAGATCTATACCAACCATCAATCAATGAAAGAACAATAAATAATTTCTTTTCTTTTGTTTCTTTTTATGTGCTGGGTCAGATGCGTCAATGTAGAGGCTGATGTGCATCAATCAATTACTTAACCAACCTATGGTCAACTTAATCGAGGTTTAACTTGACCTTGGGTTATGTAACCAATCCTATCCAGAAGGATGACTAACCTAACTGTACCTCTCAACTGGTGTCAAATCTAATCTGCCATGTGTTAAAAGGCTAACTAAGCCTTGCTTACCTATGGTCTTTGGAGAGCCACATGTTCTTATCTGCCACATGGTATCATCTCTCTGAGAGAGACTCTACTTGTAGGGTGATGGCCGATAGAGTCATTTGGAGAGGGTCGATGCTGGAGCCTAATCGCGGGCTGGTTTTGTTTGTAGAGGAGCCGGTTGGTTCGTTGTTGTTGCTGAAGCAAACGCCTCTCGGTGCCTTCAATAGCTACTGGAGATGGCGGGAGCCTTAAGCTCAGTCATTGCAGGCATGGGATCTACAGACTTAGGAGCCTGGAAGGAGCTACAACCCCTGGCTATTGGAATCGGTTGGTGGGAGGCTTGCATCGATGAGCGCTTCGGTAGTGTTGCTCGCTGAAGTTGTTTGGAGAGGCGCTAGCGTTGGCTCATTGGAGAGGCTGGTGCCAAGCTTTGGAGGAGCTAGGGTGCTGGAGTAGTAGGAGTTTTGTATTGCTATGCATGGGCGTTGAAGGAGCCCTAGGCTTCGTTGTTTGTTGCGAGGTCTGGCATTGGCACTGTAGAAACAAAGCTTGCAGAGAGGCGCTTGAATACCAAGGCTGTTGAAGGAGTTGCATTTCGTCGATGCTAGAGAGGCTAGCCATAGGTAGTCATTGAGGAGCTACTTGTGCAGACCTTTGCATAGGTGCTTGCAAGGAGTGTAGAGGGTGAGGAGTGTAGATGCTGCTGGCCTCGTTGATGAGTCATCTATTGCAACAAGGAGGCGTTGCATGGGAGCTTGGAGCTTTCTCTTGAGCGTCGCTATTTGTTGGCATGGAGAGTCCATGGTCATCTACTGTGAAGGATCTTGTTGGCGTTGGCAGCTAGCATCAATGGAGTTGCTAGTGATGCAGGGCTATTATTGGCAAGGCTTGGAAGCTCGACTACCCGCCGGGTGAGGCTTGGATTGCATTCTAGCTAAGAACTGCATTGTAGCTAAGGACAGAGAGCCGAAGTCGCAAGGTTGAAGGTCATTGATGTTGAAGGAGCTGTCTGGTGTAGGTAAGTTTGTGAGTGGGTGTTGAAGAAGAGCTTTGGAGTAGCATTGTTGCTTGTTGCAAAAGGACCAGAAGGAGCCAACTGAAGTTGCTGTAGAGGCCCTTAGCTCATCATTTTTCTCTCTTTCTCTTAATTCTCTCTTTCCCTAAGTTCTCCTAGAGGCACAAGAAGACTCTCACTCAAAGTCTTATCTATCTCTCTCTCTCAACTGGAATTCTATCAAAGGAATCAAAGAACACACTCAAGAAATCTATAGTGATTAACGAAAATCTCTCTATCACTCAATGAATGGAAATTCTCTCAAAGAGGACGGAAATTTTCTATCAAAGGATGGATGAAGATCTCTCACCGGAAGTGGATTTTCACGGAGAACACTCAAGAGAACTCTCAATCTCACAATCTCTCTCACACTCTCAAGAATCGCAATGCCTCAGGGAAGGCAAGGGAGCTCTAATACCACGAAAAAATATGAAGAGGGGTGATGAGAAGAGTGGAGATGAGGAGAGAGGGCACAGCTAGAGAGCACACCACAAATGACTAACTATATACTAGATTTAGTTGAAAATGTAGAATATATACAAACCCATTTAGGGTTAGGGTTAGGGCATCTAACCCTTTCCTTTATAGCACTCTATTGGGTTAGTGCTATGCACATATGATCACATGATGTTGATCATGAACTCTCAACTGGGTGTAGGAGAGGGAATAGCTAAGGTACTCTGGGACAGCAAAGAGAAGAATTTGGCTGCCTTCGTGTTGCTCATGGATACGACAAACTCATTGGGAGTCCCGACAAAGCCATGGGATGCTAGCAAAGGAGTTCCCCAGGGGTAGTGGCAATGCTACTAGGCCTAAGAGGAGTCATCTAGTGGGTAGTCCACCCAGGGGTTGTCACACGGGTAGGCACCGAAGGAGTCAACTGAGTGGAATCAAAGTCCTCTGGAGAGTACAGATCATGTGGTCTCCTCCTACGAGGGGTTTCGTACTCTCTAGACATGCGACATGCTGACATGTCTAATTTGGGGGGATTGGACAAACGCAGACACAAACACAAAAACAAAAACAAACACAAGAGTGGGTAAGAAGTAGAAAGACGATTTACTTAAAAGACAATTTATTGCTTGAAATTCAAATTCAATTTAATAAAACTATGAAAAGACAATTATTTACAACACACTATTAAAAATTTTTGGACTTTCTTTCCTGGTTTGGACTTTTTTTTGGAGCATATCTTCTCCACTCAACTTCACTTAGTGAGCTCAAAAATTGGGTTTTTTAGAGCACTAAATGTGTCACTTATATACAAATATGGCCTTATTAAGCTAAAGAGTCAAGTGGTGACCTCTAATTTTTTTAAAAATGGCTCAGTGAAGCTATAATTCCCAAACTCGTGCATGGTGCCCCTATCCAATAACTATAATAATAATAATAGTAGTCTCCTAACGCTAGTTCAATTTTAACACTATGAAGTGAAAATATGACACCATATGAAAAGAGTTTGTTGAATTCAACATATAAGTGGTGTATAGATACACCATTTTTTTGAAAAAAAAGAGTTTGTTGAATTCAATATATAAGTGTTGTATAGATACACCCTTTTTTTGAAAAACAAACCATACAATAAATTATCTTATTGGTGGTGTATAGATACACCATTTGTATGGAAAAAAGCATACAAAACATTATCTTATGCATCTGAATCTCATTTAGAGTCATCAAATTCATGTAATGTATTTGCGCTTGATGGGTCAAGTTTTGCCAAATGATGTTTAATATGGACACGACTTGGATCAGGGATTGTGATACATTTTTCAACATTGTATCCATGCTTATTTTTAAAACTTCATGTCCTCGATTTCCAGCAATGAATAATGCTACTGACTTCCACCTCTGTTGATCCCTCATTATTTGGAACCCATTCACGTTTCTTTTGCAAGCATCCCTCATAGAGTTGTTTTATTGTATATCTTCTCGGGAGATTTTTCAATGGCTTTGGTTCATACTATAAGGCTGTAAATGTTATAGGAGTTCCCTTGTCATCCCTTTCTATCTTAGCAACCTTTGCAACCCAAATTGGGCCACCTTCGTCATCCAACTCTGAACCTGGATCAGATGCCCAAAGTGCAACAAATAGACCCTCTTCAATCTCATTAGATGGTATAAACTCTGGTAAGGGTTTGTCTCCCTTCTTGCCACAATATTTTTTAGGTAAAAGGCATTCCTCTGGTTCCTCCATATCTACTAACATATTTATATCCAAAAGAAAACTTGGTGACCTAGCTTGTTCCGACCAAAAGGATTCACAGTATTCAATGCTCATTAAGTTTTCTTCTCTTTCTCTTTCTAAAGACTGGATAAGTGCTTCAGTTGATTTAATTGTCTCCAAATTCTTAGTTGATTGCTCAGGATATTTCTGCATCATACATTGAAGATGTTCAATGAAGGCTTTCAAGCCTTCCATTTCATCTATGTCAAGTGATTTGTTTTTTGCAAGAACAAATCTAGTTTCCTCCAATGGAATTATTCATTGTAATAAAGCATATGACTCACTCCATAAATGATCTCCATCTACTGAGTAGTGCTTCCATTGCATCACTGGAATATTGTTATGCATGTGAAACCGAAAGTAGTGTGGATTTGTGTGTCCTATTAGGGCATCATCTCCTATTTGTAAATATGGCTCTATGAATGCTCTCCAATCTTCTGATTCTTCCTTGCGAGAACCTCCAATTTTTTTCCCAATTCGAAATAGCATATCCTCCATTGTCAAAACATCCATTGCCTTCAACTCACCAGAGATAACACTGAAGATTTGATCTATGTCTTCATGTGTATGGTCGACAAGAAGAAAGCCAACTTCCACTTCTTCAAATATTTTCAAACCAACCAGCATAGAGCATAAAGCAAATAGATATTTATTTTTGTTCTCTCTCCAACAATTATCAGCTTGTATTCGCAATGTGTTAGGTAAACATCCGTGAGCATCTCTGAACTTTCTTATTGCTTTCATGATTGATGTAACAAACTGGTTACTATCATGGTCGTGCAAACTATCAATCCATACATCACAAAAGATTCGGTATCCATGTACTAATACTCCACACAAGTGTGTTTTTAGTCCACATTTTCCCTCCAATATTGAGGGTGGGATATGTCTATATCGTGGCAAAGTGGTTGTATTCTGGTCCATGCCACTAATGGTGATGCACATGGACTTATCGACATGTGAAATAGCTTCCTCTCTCCAGGAAGCATACAACTTTCGAGCATCCTGCACATGACGTAAATGGATTGATCGCCATTTAATATATCTTCCTTGCTACTGCTCACATTTACTATGTTCAATGGCATTTTTTAATTCATCACATGTCTTACATTTTGACATCCTTTGCTTTGATGGTGTCTTGACATGGCAAAAATCTCTACGCCAAATTTTGTACAACGTTGATCGTGAAATCATGCTCTCGTCTTTGTCTTGTAAAGTTTTATTAACAGTTTCTAGGATGACCTTCTTTGTCATTCCCAAAGGAAGATGTTGTTGGCATTCGACACGTCCATCTAGCATTGTTTGTTGAAGATGAGGCTGCGGTAATGCATGGTCTTCGAGAACTTGCTTTAATGTTGCGGTTGCATTTATAGTGCTTCCATGGAATTTAAGCTTGTAGGTATTTCCATGAATTGTATGAACCACTTTTTCTTTCACCTCTGCCTAGATGGTCTAGTATGTGCCATGTGATAGTCTAGTTAACCATTGATATCCTCGATTACAAATGGGTCTCCCATTAACCATGGGTTTCAATCTAGGTTTACAGTGTCTTGTGCTCAAATCTTGATTAGTGCCTTGATGAAGAAAGCATGAAAACTCTTGAAGAAGATAGTTATGTCTATTAGCCGCTGTCTTACTTCAAATACCAAGGCGTATGGCTGCACAATCATCTTTCCCAACTTTTCTAATGCAAAGTCTCTTGCAACAAACTCGCATAAGCATCCTTTCCATATTCTCCTCGGATAGCATTACATGTCTCTTTGGTTCTGTAATTGATGCCATGATTCTTCGCCTCTTCACACTCACATACTTTCTTTTTGTAAATAGTGTCTTGCCTTTTCTAGTTGTAAGACCATCAAACCTCGAATCCATTTCCCTTGAATCTTCATCTTTATAATCAAATGCTGTGTGGGCTTGAGAATTATTTGATACCTTATTATATCTTAGAAATGGCAATCTGGTAGACATGTTCATTGATGTCAATTTGTTGCCAATGCCTCTTGAATTTTGTGGTTGAACTGTTTCTCCTTCGTAACTCAAGATCCTTCCATCTATATTCTCTGGCATGCTAGCAACAATATTATGAACAATATGACAAGTCTCAGATTCTCTGCCCCTTTTGCCTTGTGTTTGAGTGGTAACATCATGATCATTGTCACTAATATCATCAATTCCTATTATTGCATCACTTATCCCATCGATCTTTGCGTGTATTTTTCTTTGTGGTCCCATCTTATTATTCTCAACACAAGACAAGTCTTCTATATCAGTAAGCATGTTTGAGTCACTTGCAACACAAAGACAAGTCTTCTATACCAGTGAGCCTGTTCGAGTCACTTGCAACACAGGACAAGTCTTCTATACCAGTGAGCCTATTCAAGTCACTTGCAACACATAACAAGTCTTCTATACCAGTGAGCCTATTCGAGTCACTTGCAACACAAGACAAGTCTTCTATACCAGTGAGTATATTTGAGTCACTTGCAACACAAGAAACCTTTTCTACATCAACATCTGTTACTATAATGTCCTCAATACCTGTGAGCATGCCACTATGATACTCTTGATTACTACTATGGCTTCTTATCAATTTGGATCCCATTTGTGTTATAGCATTTTTCTTCTGATAATATTCTATTGTGTCTTCCATGACATTGAAGGAAACTGTCTTGGGCAAACTTGATTTCAAGAAAGCTAACCCCCATTTACAAGTACTATGAACTTGTAGTTGAGACGTAGTATTATGGACGTCTAAATGTGAAGTACTATCCATTGCATTTTGAATGACACCTGCACTAGTCAACTTAATTATCTGCACTATACAGAGAAAACTTTGAGCATAGTCCTTAAAGTTGCCAATTGCTAAAACTTCTCCGGAGCAAGATAACATCTCTACTTTTTTCCCCTCAAAATAAGTTTTCTTGATATCTTGAAAGTATGTCTTTGGAACAATTTCATCTTCGTCCCAGAGTGTTCTGTGTGCTTGCATATCAAATATGTCACATTGTAAGATATCTCCCAATGTTTCAAAGTCTCCATGTGGATATTTTAAATGAACTTCAGTATTTACAACGTTGGTGACTATCACTACACATCTTCTCTCACCACAACGTTGGAAATGACACACATTCATAGAATCAAGACTATGAATTCATCCAAAAGCCACCACTTCATTCTTCTTATATAACACCACATCCATACCCTCTGTTAGGGTGAATACCTGTTTTATGTACAAAAATAGATTAGCAACTCAAAATGAACATAATAAATAATCATTGAGCTTATTATTACTTAATAACTTCTATATCAAAACTAGCAGAGAAGGCATTAAACCTAGACCCTACATCCTAAACTTTAAATAATTAATACCAAAACATCTTAACCACCGTAAATCCTAAACTTTAAACATTTAATTCCTAAACCCTAAACCCTAAATCCTAAACTCCTAAACAATAAATCCTAAACCTTAAACCCTAAACTCTAAATCCTAAACCCTAAATCTTAAATCCTAAACCCTAAACCCTAAACTCTAACCCTAAAAATACAACCAAAATTTAATGAATTTTTTTAATTTGTGCAACAAGTTGGATATATCTCCCAACATATTGCTCTACTGCAGATCACGGGAGTAGCACCAATTCTTTCCTCCCAGCCAACCTTGCTGAAGCACACGAGCTGACAGCGAATTACAGTCCGAAAAACATACGTGAATACTTCATTCTCTTCTCTCTCTAGCTTCAATAAGCCCCATCTCCCTAGATCTGCAGTAGGAAATAAATGTAGTGTCTTACAATTGGTATCAGAGCTATGGAGCAACAGGTTGGGGGATATATCCAATCTGTTGCACAAATCAAGAATTTTTCTTATTTGTGCAATAATTTGATATACAGTTGGGAAATATATCCAACCTGTTGCACAAATCAAGAAAATAAAGGTTGGGGGGTATATCCAACCTGTTGCACAAATCAAGAAAATTCTTGATTTGTGCAACAGGCTGGATATACCCCCCAACCTGTTGCTCAAGCAACAGGTTGGGGTCACCCCAGCCGAGGCCTATTGTTGGATATATCCCCCAACCTGTTGCTTGGGGGGTATATCCAATCTGTTGCACAAATCAAGAAAATTCTTGATTTGTGCAACAGGTTGGATATACCCCCCAACCTGTTGCTTGAGCAACAGGTTGGGGGGGTATATCCAACCTGTTGCACAAATCAAGAAAATTCCTTGATTTTTGCAATAGGTTGAGTGCACCATTAACCTATTCCACTTGCAACAGTTTGGGGGATATATCAAACCTATTGCACAAATTGAAAAAAATCATTAAATTTTGATTGTATTTTAGGGTTACGGTTTAGGGTTTAGTATTTAGGGTTAAGGATTTAGGGCTTAGGATTTAAGATTTAGTGTTTAGGGTTTCGGGTTTATGATTATGTTTCTAGGGTTTAGGGTTTAGGATTTAGGATTTAGGGTTTAGGGTTTAGAATCTAGGGTTTAGGGTTTAGATTTAGCATTTAGGATTTATGATTATTATTTTAGGGTTTAGGATTTAGGATTTAGGTTTTAGGTTTTAGGGTTTAGGGTTTAGTATATAAGATCATGAGCTTAGAGTCTAGAATCTAGGGTTTAGAATTGAAAATTAGTTTTTGAACTCTGCAAAAAAATGTTCCAACTCATTTCAAAATTGCTACCGCAACAACCAACATAGATTAACTCAAGGAAAGAAATACAAGAGGCAACTACTTCTCACAAATACTACACTAGTGGACCAAATTGTGTGTTTCTACAAGAATCACAAGTCAACAATGTCATTGACTCTGTTGCTCCATTGCGACAACCATAAAACAAATCTAGTGACACTCTACAACAAGCTACCATTCTTGTAATAGATTGTTTTTTTCTCGTTGAGGAGTTTTTTAGAGAGATTTATGATTAAATTTTGTTTTGAAGTTGTTGCATACGCAATAGGTAGGGAGGTTTGAGTGGTTTTGAGGTTGAAAGAGAAATTTGTAATATTTTTTTTTTTTGGAAAAATTGTTGCGTGCCCAATAGGCTAGGAGAGAAATTTTTGAAAATAGGTTGTGAGAGTTTGAGGTAAAGAGAAAAATTTGTGGGAAAAAATATTTAATGCAAAAATGGTTTTTTGAAGTTGTTACGTACACACAAGTTTTTGAGAAAAGAATCGGATTTGAAAAAAAATTCAAATTTACAAAAACTTGATTCTTAGAAGTTCTTGCGTACGCAATAGGTTAGAAATGAACTCACCTCTTGCAACATTTTGAAAATTTTTGAGAATCCTGCAATAGGTTGATGAGAGGAGAGAAGCGTGGAGTGTAAAAGAATGATCTTTGAATGAAAGAGAGAATGAAGAATGTTCTACTTATAGTGAACCTAAAAGAACTAAAAAACCTTAAAAACTAAAAAAAGCTGACTTGACCTAAAAGCTACCCATTTTTTATAAAACTCTACTTCTCCTCATTCTCTCTCACAACTTTCCTGGAGCTCCACCACCTCTCCACTCAGGTACTCCCTCCCTCCCTCTTGTCCCTCCCCTCTTGCTTCCCATCCCCTCTCCTTCCGCTTCCTCTCTCCCCTTCCTTCCCCTCTCCTCCCTCTCGTCCCTTGCCCTCCCCTTCCCCTCCCTTCCCGTCTCCTCCCCCTTCTTCTCCCGCTTCCTCTCTCCCCCTCCCTTCCCCTCTCCTCCCGCTTCTCCCCTCCCTCCTCCCGCTTCCTCTCCTCCCCTCCCCTCCCCCTCCCTTTCCCTCTCCTCCCCCTTCTCCTTCCCCTCTCCTCCCTGCTCTCCCTTCCCTTCCCCGCCTCCCCCTCCCCCTCCCCGCCAGCCCCTCCCTTCCCCTCCTCTCCCTCCCCTTCCCCTCCCCGCCGGCCCCTCCCTCTCCCTCCCCCTCCTCTCCCTCCGCCTCCCCGCTGGCCCCTCCCTCCCCTTCCCCGCTGTCCCTCCCCACCGGCCCCTCCCTCCCTGCTGTCCCTCCCTTCCCTTCCCCGCCGTCCCTCCCTTCCCCTCCCCCTCCCCCTCCCCGCTGGCCCCTCCCTTCCTTGCCTCCCCCTCCGCCTCCCCTCCCCATCGTAGGTAGGAGGCAGGGAGGAAGGGGAGGGGGCCGACGTGAGGGGGAGGTGGGGAAGGGGGAGGGGAGAGGGCCGACGTGAGGGCGGGGAAGGGGAAGGGGAGGTAGGGGGGGAACGAGGAAGGGGGAGGGGGAGGGGAGGCAGGGAAGGGGGAGGGGAGGCACGGGGAAGGGGGAGGGGGAGGGGAGGTGGAGAAGGGGGAAGGGAGGCGGGAGGGCACGGGGAGAGGAGGGAGGTTAACCCCCCCCCACCTGTTGCGCATGCAATAGGTGGGGTGGGGGGGAAATTTCCCCCCCCCTCCCCATCGGCCCCTCCCTCCCCTTCCCCGCCGTCCCTTCCCGCCGGCCCCTCCCTCCCCGCTGTCCCTCCCTTCCCTTCCCTGCCGTCCCTCCCTTTCCCTCCCCCTCCCCCTCCCCGTCGGCCCCTCCCTTCCTTGCCTCCTCCTCCGCCTCCCCTCCCTATCGCAGGCGGGAGGGAGGGAGGGAGGGGAGGGGGACGACGCGAGGGGGAGGAGGGGAAGGGGGAGGGGAGGGGGCTGACGAGAGGGCAGGAAAGGGGGAGGGGAGGCGTGGAGGGCGCGGGGAAGGGGGAGGGGGAGGGGAGGCGGGGAAGGGGGAGGGGAGGTGCAGGGAAGGGAGAGGGGGAGGGGGAGGGAGGGGGGGTCAACCCCCCACCTATTGCACACGCAACAGGTGGGGTTGGGGGGGTTAATAATACCCCCCACCCCACCTATTGCGTGCGCAACAGGTGGGGTGGGGGAGCAAGGCGGGGAAGGGGGAGGTGAGGGGATGAGAGGAGAGAGGGGGAGGGTTAAACCCCCCTATTGCACACGCAACAGGTGGGGGTAAACCCCCCCTCCCTCCTCTCCTCCCGCCCTCTCGCCCCCTCCCCGCCCTCCCTTCCGTGCCTCCCCTCTCCCTTCCTCGACCGTTAACCCCCCCTCCCTCCTCTCCTCCCGCCCTCCTGTCGCCCCCTCCCCCTTCCCCGCCTCCCCTCCCATCACCCCCCTCCCTTCCTCCCTCCGCTCCCTTCCCCTCTCCTCCCACTTCCCCCCCTCTTCTCCCTCTTTTTTAAGGCGGGGAGCAGTGAGGAGGACGGGAGGGGAGGGAGTAGGGAGAGGAGAGGGCAGTTGGGAGGGAGGAGGCAGGTGGAGAGGAGAGAGGGAGGAGGAGAGGAGGTAGGCAGGGAGGCAGGAGGGAGGAGGGAGAGGAGGTTGGCAAGAAGGTGAGAGGGTGGGGAGGGCGCAGACGGGAGAGGGAGGCGGGAGGGAGGGGAGGGGGTCGACGGGAGGGCGCAGACGACGGGAGGAGGAGGCAAAGAAAGAGGAAGGAAGAAGGAGGAGGCAAAGAAAGAGGAGGCAAAGAAAGAGGAAGGAAGAAAGAGGAAGGAAGGAGGAGGCAAAGAAAGAGGAAGGAAGAGGAGGGGGTTAACCCCCAACCTATTGCGCATGCAACAGGTTGGGGGTTAATCCCTCCCCTACCCTAAGCCCCCAAAGGGCTTTAAATTTTTATTTTATTTTTAAAGACAAAAAATTAAATTAATTTAATTTAAAGAAAGAAAAAAAAGACGAAAAAAATTAATTAACTTAATTTATTTTTAAAAAATAAAAAAAGTTAAAATAAATAAAACTTTAAAAATTAAATTAAATTTTAGATATAAAAATAAATTAATTAATTAAAATAAAATAATTTAAAAAAAGATGAAAAAAATAAATTAATTTATTTTATTTTAAAAAATAAAAATAATTAAAACTTAAAATAATATTTAATTAGAAATTTATTTAATATTTTGAGTTTGAAAATAATTGTAATTCTCATTTTTCATTTTTGATTTTTTTCAGAAAATCACAATCTGCTCGCAAACAGAAACACACTACCAAATCTTCTTGCTAGAGTCCAGGCTCTGATACCATGTAAGAAAACAATACAATGTCTGTGCTCAACCGATAACAGGATCTCATACACAAGAGAGAAAATTAGATAGTATGAAGAATCAAAATTTGATTACAATATGAAGATGGCGCTGCCTCCCAGCCATGCGCTCCTGTGAGAGGAGCTTCGATGGCGAGCTAGAAACAGCATAGGACGGAGGCTGGATGCTAAGGAATCAGGGTTGCTGTAGCCAGTGATAAAATGGGCTTCACGGGCTTGCTCTTATATAGCCACTAGTCGTAGTTGGTTAGACCCAATTTGGTGACCGACCCAATCCACCCAAAATGATCGACTGGGTCCCGAAATAGGCCACCGACCACACAATAGAACCGTGGCATAAAATAGAACTACTTGGCACACAACCATCTGGGATCATTTGGGACTCCAAGCGTGCCCCGCAACCCGAGAGTGGGCTGCCTTGGGAAAAGCTCTATCTACCCTCAGTGCAATCAGTCATGGGATGCCTTCCCACACTTGCATGTAGCCTAGTTGACAGTGTGCCAACTCCGTCCAGCCATCAGGCTACACATGGCCCCCATCTGGTGTCCTTTGGTTCTAAGGTGTCTTTCAAATACTTTGAACATGCTTGGTATTTTATGGAGGGCAAATCAAAGTATTTTTTGGTGATCACTGCAGAGAATGTGTCAAGCGTGAAATATTCTCTAGAGGCAGTAAGAAATGGTGGCATGGTCTCAAACATCAACATTAAAGAAAACAATTTGATAGAAGTTGTGTGCAAAGGAAAGAATGACGAGATGGTTTACAAGTTACGAGTTATGCACAAGCACTTCTTGAAGCCCTTACCAGATTCAATTGAGGGATCCTAAGAATTACTTAGTGCCTTAGAAGCATTGAAGAAAATATGGGATGCATTTCCAAGTGGTGGTGTTGTACCTTCAGCAGCAGTAAGTGCAGCAGTAAGTACGCCATCTATAACATGTAACCCTCAAGTTGTACCACCAATATCTGTGGCGATAACTACGGTAACTCTGGCAAGAGTAACTACAATATCTATGGCAGTAACTACAGTATCTCCAACTGTACCTACACCATCGACTGCTGTAACCACAGGAACAAGAAGGAGTGATCGTGGAGCAAATTCAAGTTCTACAACTATTCCCAAAAAGAGAGCAAAAATAACTCCTACTCCACGTGCAGATCGTTCAAGTGCAAGTTATTTAAAACCAGGCGAAAAATTGGATAGCGATGAACAGGAGGATCCGCAAGAAGAAGATACAAGTCTCGAAGAATTTTCTATAAGTGTGGTAGACTTACATCCTCCAGAGGATGAGGGGTACATTTGGGGATTTTCACAATTCAGCATGGCCACAATGCTTATTGATCGAGCTTCGTTGTTCACAAATCAAAGAAAGCTAGATAAGACATTTGCACGCAAATTGTATGAAGATACGAGGAAAACAAGAACTCCAGTTGCCACTAATATCACTCTTCGTCCTATGGCATTTAAGAGACTTTAAGAAGATGATCCTACATTGCCTGATGTCACATTTTAAAAGCGCATGGACTTTCTTGATGCTTTTGAGAACTTTAGAAGGAGTGACTTTGTTCGTGGAGAGGCTTTGTACCAAAGCCGATATGGGATTGACATCGAGAAGAGATACATGCTGGCAAAGAATAGATTCTTGGAAAGATGCAAGTTTGAGCCCATTGATGGGCAACACTTTTGTGAAGCTTGCAGGATCGCCCTTGATGAGGGAAGGAAAGGAAACTTGCCACAGATTGAGTGGATGGAAAAGTTTCAACGGGTCATTTGTCATATATGCATATTTAACGATGACTCGAAGTACATTCTAGAATCAGAAAGGTTGAATTTTGCTCCATTTAGGTTGAAAAAAAGCTCTTCTCTTTCTGAGATCTTGATAAAGGCAAGGGAGTTATGGATGGGCTGTGGAAAGCCACAAACAATGAAGGGCAGGAGACCTACATCTGAGTACATGGCAAAGAGGACTCGGTTCTATAGATGCTTGAAAGGTGTTGTAAGCAATACACAAGGCATACCAAGTAATAAGGTTGAGGCAAAGGATTTGAACACTGCCATTGCAAGATACAGGGATGTTACTTGCATTATCTTCCACGAGGACTCAGTGTTTCAGAGCATGGTGGATGTTTGCCAAGCATATGAAACAGGGAAGCTATCCTTTGAGGCACCAGAGCACACTGCAACTCAGAGGAAAGAAATAAAGAAACCGATGTCTATTGTTTGGTGGAGAGCATTAAGGTTTGTTCCAAATGCAATAACAGAAGAAGTATGCAAGAAGATCCTAAGTGGTGACTGCTTCTTTGGAAAGAAGAGCAAGCATAGCAACTTGGATGAAGTGGTCACCTGAATGATTCAAAGTGAGGCTGCTCTCTCGGCACTATTATTTTTATTGAAATCTGATGATGAGTTAGCTGGCAAGTCAATTGATGTGGATAAGAAGAAAGCACTTAGCCTAGGTCAACTCCTTGATAAGACATGGGCTAGAAAGTGGTTGGCTTCAATGGATGCAGATGCCACACCAATAAAGGATCTGAGAGCTAAAATGCCAAAGGTTGTTGAGACAGAATATATGGACATCAAGAAAAAGGCCTTGCAGTCCACTGCCCAAGGTAGAGCAATTGGTGGTTTAGATTCAGCTTCTCCTATGATATCCTGCTATCAGAGAATGATACAAAATTTGCACACATCAATGGCATTGATACAGAGCATTATATAACAAAGAGTGGTCATGCTTGGGAGAAGCCATGTGTATTTTTCATAGATGAATTGCAAGACCTTGCAGTGTCACAGATAGTTGAACTTGTGCAGTTTATCGTAGAAGGTCCTATGGCAGATAAGAAAAGATCAATGTTGGTCATGTTCATGACAAAATCACAAAGGGATGCCTTGTATGCAAGTTTGACATCTGCATTTGGGTATTTACTTTCAAAAGTATACCATGGTATAGTCCTACGCAATCATATGACTGTCTTGGAAGGCACTGCCATTCAAATCTTGCAGCCTTTCTTGATGTGCTTCTTATCCAGGGGTGGTAGCAATCTAATCAAAATTCCTTTAAGGACTCTTGAGCTTCATTACTTTGAGTACAATAAGGTTAAGCTTGATGCAGCAATGGTGGATTACAGAAAGCCGATGGATCCTGATGTGATACTAGAGATGACAAAGAATTTACTGAATGATGGGTGGGAAGTAGCATTGTATCGAATGGGTTTTGTTGCTGAGAAATTGCTATGCCAAGGTAGAAATGTAAATGTCATTGATACCCCCCATCAAATTGAGTTCTTTGACACATATTACAGTTGCACTACCTTCTTTGAAGAGGAAAATGTCAAAGAAGAGGGTAGTGAGAAAAATGTCGAAGACGAGGGTAGTGAGTCTGAGGGTGATGATTCTAGCTCAGGTGATGATGAGGATGAAAGCTCTGCATCCAATGACTTACACCAAGAAGAAATCCGCACAAAGAATAAGTGTGATCAATTGTCAACTAGAGTCAAGGAAGTTCCACTCATCATATGAGAAGGCTCGCGGCAGTAAGAAGTAGTAGTACAGCATGTCACAGGAAAAGGTAAGGCTAAAGAGGTGGAAGCACTTCCCTTGAAATTAAAAGTGAGGAAGGCACCCTTGATCTTGGGTGAAGGACATGCAAGTGGAGCAAGCAAGGAAGCCTTACTCAAAGAAGGTATGGACGAGGCAAAGCATGACCAGGAGGAGTTACCCGGAGGCATAGATGGTTCTTCAACCATGATCTTACAGACTCCAGAGCAGAGCCTACTAGTTAGGAACCTAGTAGCCAGGTCCCTACTCACCAAGAAGTTGGTCATGAGACTCTAGAGTAGCCTACTAGTCAAGTGCATGGAACTGAAGAGCAAACTACTGAGGACCTTGCTATTGAGACTCCAGTCTTAGAGCAGCCTATTAGTCAGGACCCTGGTAGTCAAGGGCCTGGCATTGAGGACATTGGTACTAAGTAACATGATGGCTGACGGCTTTGTAATCACAAGTTTTGAACTTCTATGTAAAGGGAATATCTAATAAAAAGTTTACTACTTTTTTGATTTCTTTACTCTCATTATTGTGTATAAAGATTGTTTATGAGGTCCATTTTATATTTAATGGTGTATTTTAAACTTTATGTCAAATTTATTTTTATAATTAAGGGTGTCTTTTAATACCAAGTGAGGTGTATATGTACACCACTTACACATAAAAGGATTTATCTACGGTGGATTGAAATGGTACGTAGAGTAGGCACAGTTCCCTGTAGTGGTTCTCCGGTTCTTTTACTTTGTTGTAGTTATTGTAATGTATTATTTTGTCTTTTTTTCTTTTTTTAGTACATCCTTGTTTTATTGTGTAAGTGCTCGCGAATGTGGCCAAGCAAATATGGTGCAAGTTTCTATCTCTATTTGAATACTTCATGACAATGTCATCAAAGAAGATGTCAATGCTCTCTGGATGAACCAAGTCCAATTGTGCATGTCGTTTCAGTAGTAATGCTCGGTCAACTGGCGTGCTTGTGTTTATGTAAATGAATTCTCTTGTAGCGCTTATCAGGGGCAATGACAGACACAAGTAGACGGCTTGCTGCACTGATGTGTTGTGTATTCAATATTGCATTTCCAACCTTTTGAACACGTTCATTCTCTGATGCATTATCTTGGAAGCTTTGGACAATTGCGTTTTTTACTGCATTGTTTGTTTCTTTATCAATTTTGGTTATGTATGATGTGCAATAAGATGCTGTCCCATGATGGTTTAAAATGAATTGTATATCAATGTTAGCACCCCATAGTTTGGTCAAAGTTGGATTGAAATTATTTGTGAAAATATATTTCGGATCTCTTTTCATGAATATTTTTGGTTGAGAGATGCTACTTCTTAGTGTCATCTCATTTTCCTTTTTAGAGAGGTTGATCTTTTAAAGGAGCAAATCAAAAGTCAATGTGGTGGTCGATTTATCTTGTAGTACTTCTCCAACTTTTGCAAAGTGTTTCTTGTGTGTCTTATTAGTATGTTCATCAAGTAAGGGTCTCAAAATCCTTGTATGTCACATCGGTGGCTTTGGAAAATCTGAATCAGCAACAGGCGGTGCTTTTTCTTACATGTTTTCCTATTTTTGTATGTTTGTATATCATTGAGTGCGATTTTGAGTTGTACACAGTCATTAGTTATATATTTGTCGATAAAATTTTCTATGGTTTGATCATCACAGCGTTGCTGCAATGGGGTCCTTCATTTACCCAGAGTAGGCCATGATCAAGTTGGCTCCCTCTGTTTTGAAATTCTATTACGAAGAAGAAGTCCAATATCGATCCTAGAATATTATTGTCTTAACGTAGCAATGTTTTGAGGGCTTTGAATTTGTGTACATAATATTGCACTGTTGTGACTTGGTTTGATCTGACCTTATGTTGGATGTTGTCTTTTGTTTGGTCTACATTTCTTGTGCCTGTGTTTTTGTTTATTTCTTGCAAGCATCGCACCAGTGGCTCCCACCGCTTCTCAGCTGACAAATAGTGTGATGAAGAATGTGGGTGGCCCTAGTTATCTAATCGTTCAAAGATTTTATGTTTCAGCACTGCTTGTAATCAGTTGATGTTCTTAAGCATACAAAGTCTCGGAACCCTATTTTTTATTGCAGTAGTTCTTCGATATTCGTGCCTAACGCCACTCTTTTTGCCTCTATTTTATGTCCATGCATTTGCCCTTTGCAAATACGAACCCAAGTGGATGACAATACTTGCCGTACCAACACTTTCATTTTTTTGAAAAACAAGTTTCAATGGACCATGCAAATCTTTAGTCCTCGTTCTTAAGTTCCCACTTTATTATGTCATAGTAACTTGTTTGGCTTGGTATACGATACGTACGAGTGTGCCCATAAAAAAAATTTGGAAATGCCAATTCTTCACATTGTTTGTCTTTGAAAAGACTAAGAGGAGAAAATCCTTCTGAAGGGGCAATGATTATTGGTTTGCTCTTGAAATCAATAACTTGTTGGCTTGTGTAAATGCCATGTACCAAGGTGTATGTTGCAACATCAAGTGCAAAAATGTGCCCATTCATGTGCTTTGTTGTTTCTTGGAGTTCTTCATCCTCGTAGATGTGTTCGATCCAACGCTGATTGATCTTCACATTGTTTTTAATATAAAGAGGTGTCGTAATCATTTCTTGTAATGCCCGCATTGTCAAGGTGGGATGTACCAAGCCGCTGATGTAGTTATTATCATAGTGCAAACGACGCTTTATTACTAATGTTACTGTGGCAGAGTTATTTATGAATTGGGGAAGAACTTGTTGTACTCTATCAACATCTGCAACAACATTAATGATGCTACAGTGGAGCCCGAGTTGTCCTTCATGTGTCAATTGCTTGATTTGTGCAAAAGGTATTCTTATCAAAATCAGGCATTCCTCAACTTTGTTGAGGGTGGATGTGTTTTTTTTTTGGGGGGGACATTGTCATGATCTCCTTTGAGAACCTGGGTTTTTTCCCTAAACGAATTTGATTGTAGCATAGTGAACACACAAGAACTTTGTCTTTGGTTTGGTGTATTATTTCATTGTGGTCTTCATTGGTTGTTGTTGTGTCAATGTTTATTTTTTTCATTTTTGATCTGAAAGTTAAACAACAAGTAGAGCAAGCAAAGCTTGGTGTGCCATTTATTTTTGTAAAGTACGTGCTCTGTGCATTTTGCATCCCTCTCTTCCACTTCAAGGAAATGGCTTTGTCAGATTTTTGATTGGAGGATGCTTTAATCAGATTGTTATCGACGTGAATTCCCGACACTTGATCGCTTCGTACCATGTTTTCCATTTCATTTGCATTGTTACAATGGAGAGATAGGGCTTTCAATTTGTAAAATTTATTGCATGTTGCCTTGATAGTGCGCTTGCTTTCATAGTTATTTTGTTTGTAAAGGCTAGCAAATTTTTTTAATGTTGAATACACATTTTTTTGTAGGAGTTGCATTAAGTCCGATTCCTTGCTGGTCGTCCAAATATTGTATGCTCTTTTCTTTTGTCTCTACCAATGGCACAATTGTGGTAGGAGTGGTTGATTGATTTATTTGTAAGAAGCCTAGTTGTTTGTGGTTTGAGCCGGTCAATTACATTATTCAAACAATTGTGTGATTATACAAAAGGAGAATAGAGAAAGAGAGATGAAGAACTTGTTTGTAGGAAATGGAAGAGTAGAGGCAAGCCCACTTGTGGAGTTTTAAAGCACGAACAATACATTTTTGCTTCTATGTGCATGCGTGTCTAGCATGTGTGTCTAATTTTTTTATTGTACTAGGTGTTGTATCATTGCTATTATTGATGACAACATTGCATTCAAGGATTTCCAACATCATGCCGTAAGTGTATGCATGATAGAGAGATATCAAATAGGAAAGTAAGTCAGTGTTGTTGGGGTTTTTGCTATTGAATTCTTTGTTCCAGTCAACATTGTAAGAGTTCAAGTTAATTCTTGAATCCACTACTAAGGTAGAATATTTCGAGCCTTATATCAAGAATAATAAGAAAGCTATGTCTTCCCTTTTCCAAAGGTACCATGCACATAAAACTCTTGCTTTGATGTTCTTTCCGCAAGAAAAAGGGAAAGAAAGATGGAAAGAAAAATAGGGAGAGAGAAAGATAGAGAAAGAGACAGAGAGTAGTAGAAAAGACTCAGGGGGGTAACTATGTATAAACCCTCTATATCACGTGCGTTCAAGGCCTATTTCTAAAATACCTTATCTGTAAATTTTTCATTAATAAAATGTATCCTTTTTTAATGCAAATCTGTAAATCTTTTCCAAAATTATTTTAAATACTCCCTTATGTAAATTAACTTTTGTAAAATTTAGATATTAAAAATGTCCTTCTGTTGAACTCACGTGATAGGGTTACATATGATGAGTGACCCCCTCGAGAGAAAAGAAAGACACATAACATATATAAACTCCAATACATTATTCTCAAATGCTATTCAAATATAGAGACAAGATATTGCCTAACATTTGCATGGTGTTTTGAAAATAATGCAGTAGTGGCAACTGCAGATAGTGTTTATGAGAGCAAGGTTTTTCATTGGAAGGGGAAAATGAACACTAGAATGTAGGCTACACATGCGAATTTCAAAGTACCATGTGGAAATGTCGCAAAGATAAAAAACCCTCACATCACATTATATGAGGCGAATGTTTTTTGTAAGAAGAAGATATTGAGCACCAGAATGTAGGTTGTAAATGTCAATTTGAAAGCATCATGTATGAATGCATCATAGATAGAAAAGCAACATGGTGTATAGCATTTGTACATAATTTTTTTAGGATTGGAGTATTTACAATAAAAGGAACCTTAGATTTATACAAAAGGAAAAAGGCAAGCACTACGGCGCAACCATAGTAGCAACCAAACCGAGTAAAAGAAGACAAATGTTGGCAAGATATACACAAGTCACTGTACATGAGAAGGGTTTCGAAACTAGGTGGTCTTTGCAAAGGAGGTCACAAAGCCCAAACTGTTGATGGTAAATTCTCCGATGGGCCTCTTTTCAAGTAGCATGGACCGTGTAATTGCGGAATTCCAGGAATGGACAATGAAGACCCAAAATCTCATCCATGTGAGGACCATGTACTTGTATGACAACATGAGTAGCATCACATAAAACAATGTAGCCTTTCAAAGAAGGCAACTAAGAAACACTTTGGATGCCATCATAACTATAGCAATATGGCCGCATAGGATCTTGACTCATCACTCGACAAATGCCGCCCAAGCTTCGCAGTGGTACTCTACCAAAGGGTTGTTGGGGCTGAGAAAGTGTAGAATACCATGTACCTACAAAGAAAATGGAGAGGATCGTTACATTGTCAAATGTTCTAAGTGATTGGGTTTGTTACTAGGTAGATTAATCATACCTTCTTTCCATAAGCTAGTTGGGATACTTGATGTATGAAGGATTCATGCAATGTGGTTTCGAGATTCCTTTAGGTACTGCTCCCAGGATAGTGAAATCAAACACACCCAATGCATGCCTTGCACGCATATATGAGATATTCTTGGCAACGTACATCATGATGCCTTCATCAACAAACTCGTCCACCGATTGAGAAAGGGTTTGCCTTTTATCAGCCAGCAATGAAAGACAACCGTTGCATGGAGACCTAATCAATAAATAGAAAAGCACTGTAACAAAAATTTGCTAAAAAACGCTTGTAGTCTGCAAATGTGGTTGTTATCGTAGCTTGGTCTTCAAGGTTTGGTCCATCGGCAATAATGATTTGATCAATTGGTCGTCCATCCAGGTCAACTTTGACAATCACAAATAACAGTGTCTCAATGACTGATGTGAATGGTGCTCTCAAGTTTTCCATTTGATTTGCTTCCCACGGTGCATACTGCCATATGATTGTATCCGGAACAAAAGATATACCATCATCAAATGGTTCACCCTTAGGAAATTGTTGTAGTTGCATCAACACACAAAGAAAAAGAGGATGCTCATCCCTCACCAGAGCCTCGCTTGGTAATGGTAGGGCCCTCAATTCTATAAAATCCATCAACTTGGAAAACATCTTTAAAATCTAAAACATATGTGTGTGGGACATGCAATGTAATGGTCTCTGAGCATGCATAATCAGTAAAATCTATACGCATGTACATAGGATACACAATAACACAAAGCAACTATAGATGCGCTTGATAGACGCACAAAATAGCGGGTGCATTTATAGGCGTTGCTTGAATAGAGAAATTACGAGCACGTCTAATAGCGTGTCTAACAGCTCGTCTATTTGCGCATGTATTGACACGTCTATTTGCACGTCTACACTGAGAAAATACGGGCTCGTCTAACACTGCATTTGTCAACGCATCTATTTGCGCGTGTATTAGCGCATCTATTAGCATTTCTACACTGAGAATTAGACGTGTATTTAGACGCAAAAAAGAGAATATTGAAAGTGAGATTTTGGTGTACATCACTGCTTTCCAAACATTGCCCATGATTACCAAAGCACATAATTTTAACAAAAACATCAATGCTTTTTTGCAAGCCCACATATAAGAGAATTAAGTGAGGTGAGGAGAATGAGACAATATGTAGAATAGTTTTGCCAATATCAATGATGGCGGTTCAATCTCATCCTCAATGAGATCAACCCTTGCCAAACTATCTACTTCAAAATCCAAACAAGTGTTTAGATCTACAAATACATTGAACCCACTACTACTTGTGCTACTCATGTGCTCATCGAAATCAGCATCACCAATGGTAGGCTCGTCCTCACGGGTAATGGCCTCAATATATGTATCTCCTATCTCATGATCATCCTCCTCTCTCGTATCACGGTCATCATCACATCCATGGTCATGATCATCCTCCATACGCTCCATATTAGTAAATGTACTATACATCACTTTGGAACATGGCATAATAGGTATGACATGCACCATCTGTTATTATCCACCATTGGTTGATAGACAACCTAATTCAAACACAAATACAATCATGTTATTTTCCTTGTATCGAAGGTATCATATATTTAAAAGTGAGTATTTTTATATGGGTGCATAGTACCTGTTCACATTGTTGCGGTAGTACTAGTGTGTCCTTCCTACTTTGCCAAAACTTTGTGGAGTCAATAGTTACAAAGCCACTTGCATGGTGTTTGATTGTTGCATTAGGGCCTCTTTCCACCACGTCCTTAAACCACTTTACATCCAAAACATACACAAAGAAGCGTCAAAAGTCAAGCTTAATAATATCTTGGATTATGCCACAATAATCATCCATGGCTCCATTGGTTCCCTCAAAGCTAGCAATGATGCCGCAATCTTGTGTTTTTCTCTTATCATCAATCCGTTGTGTTCGAAAATGCTTGCCCTCACATCATATAGCATTGAACATAGTACTACAACAAGAAAAAATTCAATTAAATAAGCAATCTAAATTATTGAAAGCTCCTAACTTATGCATAACATTCTATATACCGACCTTGCTCATACATCTCCTAGCATACTCCCATTCTTCCATTGTGATATGCATCCCCTCGTCTTTCTCTACTTTCTCCATTTCATCAAGTAGCCAATCCACATGAATATCCTTTGGAAGTGCTCTTAGATACTGAGGGTATGGTACATGAGATCCATGGTGTGTACGAAAGAGGGCCCTTTTTTCTTGTCTTCTTGCCTTTGCATCCTTGTATCTTGTCACCCATCTTTTCATCACATCACTGTTGTGAGAGAGGAGAGCACACACAAAGGAATACGGAGACACCAAAAGTGGTGGAGCAAAAGCTACTCCAGCTTATTCCTCTATCATATATATATGAGTATACATGGGCACTGTACAAGTGGGTGGGAACACTGCCCTTTATCCCAACAACCTCCCACTTAAAGGCAGTGTGCCTTTAAGGGAGTATAGTACACATATAATACAATCAGCCATAGGCTGAAAAACAAGATGACTAGACTGTCATCCTATGTCCATCAGTACTTTACAATGTGCAAAGTGCATAGAGGATAAGCTGCTAGCAGACATCAGGTCTGCAGGATAGAAAATGACAAGCTGTAGATACCTATCAACCAAGATCCCATGCCAGATCTCACAGGGAGAGTGAACTCTCACCACCACATGCTCCTGTGCTAAGTCCATAGCACCCGAACTATCACTGTGCAGAGAAAATGTCTCTGTACCACCTGTGACCATAAGCACATAACCTACAATAGACCTCTGCTGGTCTACCCAACCTGCATCACCTGCATGCTGCTCCTGGAAGCATAAGGACCTGATGTCCACAACTGCTTCCCTACTGCCAAAATCTACCATAATCATGCTACCAACTCCCACTGCAACGGAAGCAAGAACTGGAAGTGTAGCCCCAATGGCAAACATGTGACGGTGACATCAAAGAGAGCATAGTACAACCTGAGGAATCCGATAGGTAGGATGAAGGCCAGAAAGTAAGTATTCTAAAAAAGAAAGGGGCTTGCAAAGAGGCCCATCAAACATTGGCGTAGTTAGAGAACCAAAAAATACGGTTACAAGGGAACAAGAAGAATTGTTTCACAGCTTGCTCAAGGCTAAGATCAATATCACATTGGACCAGCTTCTTAATATGGTACCAGAATTCAAAACACAATTGTTGACTAAGTTGTTAGTTGACATGGGGAGCTAATGGATAAGGCAAAAAAGGAAGAGGGAGAGTCTTTGGAAGTTGACCCAGCTGTTAATGCAGCACAGATTGAAGATGTGGACTATCTTTATTTGCATCATGGCATCCTCTTCCATGTCTGAAAAGGAGTTTTTCAGCATTAAAAAGTTTGATGGGACAAACTTTTCTTTGTGGAAAGAACAAATAAGGGATGTGCTTATTCAAAAGAAGCAGATTAAACCCTTGGCAGGGATTGAAGCTAAGCCTATTAGACTTCATCTTGCAGAGTCAGTTTATTTCACAGTAGTAAATGAGCAGACTACTGAAGATTTGTGGAAGAAACTGTGTGCCACTTATGAGAAGGAAACTGCCTCTAATAAAGTTTACCTCATGAAGAGGTTGTTTGGGGTGTAGATGAAGGAAGAGAGTCCAAGGGAGGACAAAGGAAAAGTGAAGATTGAGGAGATCAATGCAGTCACACATGATAGTGACAATGATGTTCTCTTCATGTCTAGTTTATCTGCAGAGTTGCTTACCACTTCAGATGATGCATATTCCCAGGATTGGATTTTGGATTCTGGTGCTTCATTCCATGTTACTCCCCATAGGGAATGGTTCTCCACTTATGATAGTGGAAAGACAGGTTGTGTGCATCTTGGAAATGACTATGCATGTGACATAGTGGGAGCAGGTGACATAAAGTTTTCTTTTGCAAATGGGTCTGCATTTGTTTTGAAACATGTGAGACATGTGCCTAAGTTGACCAAGAGTCTTATTTCAATGGGTCAGCTAGATGATGCTGGTTTTCACACCACTTTTGGCTTTCAAAGTTGGAAAATTCAAAAGGGCTCT
The DNA here is from genome assembly GCF_047967505.1 of Dipteris shenzhenensis. Lineage (NCBI taxonomy): Eukaryota > Viridiplantae > Streptophyta > Polypodiopsida > Gleicheniales > Dipteridaceae > Dipteris > Dipteris shenzhenensis. The sequence goes on from NC_141618.1 coordinate 777,471, forward strand.
ATGCTTTTGGCTAGGGGTGCCAAGTGTGGGACTTTGTATCCCTTACATGTATCAGGGGTATTTGATCATGTTATTGCAATAACCGAGCAGCCAAGCACTTCTTTATGGCATTGTAGGTTGGGGCACATGAGCCAGAATGGAATGAAACTCTTATGCCGTTTGGGTTATGTACCGCATTTGAGTTTCTCTGATTTTGAATTTTGTGAGCATTGTCTCTATGGGAAGCAAACTAAATCAGCCCATAAAACAAGGGGAAAGAAAGAGTTTGAAATGCTTGATTTGGTGCATTCAGACGTATGTGGTCCCATGCCTACACGGTCATTAGGCGGGGCTGAATACTATGTGACATTCATTGATGATGCAACTAGGAAAGTATGGGCTTATGCTATAGCTCGGAAGAGTGATGTGTTCCAAGTATTTCAGAAATGGCTGGCCTTGGTTGAGAATCAGTCAGGTAGAATGCTTAAATGCCTACGAAGTGACAATGGTGGAGAGTATATCTCTCATGACTTCAGCATTTCTGTGATACACGTGGGATTAAGAGGGAGCTCACATCCCCTCGTACTCTAGAGCAAAATCCAATTGCAGAAAAGATGAACCGTACCATTCAAGAAAGGTTGCAATGCATGCTTTCCAATGCAAGTCTTTCTGGTGGTTTTTGGGCTGAGGCAATGAAGACTGCAGTGCATGTGATCAATAGATCACCTAGTAAGAGTTTGGATGGTGGTATTCCTGAAGAGGCATGGAGTGGCAAGAAGCCCTCTTACTCTCATTTGCGTATATTTGGGTGTGAGGCATATGCACATGTGCCAAAAGAGCTTCAAAAGAAGCTAGATCCTAAAGAAGATCATACGCAGCCATGATGTGGTCTTTAATGAGAAGAAGATGCATAAGGCACCCATGAGGGATGTGGAAATGAGGAGAATCACTTTCCAGGATGTGAATCCACCTGCCTATGTTGATAGACAGCAAGCTGTCCATGCACCAAATGTGCAAGAAATGGTACCACCAAGTACTCCCACAGGTATACAATCAAGGGTAGATGATGGATCATCTATTGGTGGAAATGATGAGCCAAATGTGGCTGATATGCAAATGGGACAGCAAGCTGAAATGCCCTTGAGAAGATCATCTAGAGTGTCTAGACCGCCTGATAGGTTTGTTCCAGGGGTAGACTATGTGATGCTTACTGATTACGGGGAGCCTTCTTGCTACTGAGAGGCTGTGATGCGTGAGGATCAACGCAAGTGGGAGTATGCTATGCAATCAGAGATGAGTTCACTTATGAAGAATAAGACTTGGGACTTGGTTTCTTTGCCACATGGAAAGAAAGCATTGCCATGTAAATGGGTCTACAAAATGAAGGTCACAAGTGATGATGTGCCTAGGTACAAGGCCCATTTGGTTGCTAAAGGGTTCAAGCAAGAGAAGGGTGTGGACTTTGATGAGATATTCTCTCCGGTTGTGAAGATGACCACACTTAGATGCATGCTTAGACTAGTGGCATCAGAGGATATGGAGCTTATGCAAATGGATGTCAAGACAGCTTTCTTGCATGGGGATTTGCATGAGGAAATTTACATGGTGCAGCCGGAAGGCTTTGAAGAAAAGGGCAAAGAGCATTTAGTTTGCAAACTGAAGAAGAGTCTCTATGGTCTTAAGCAAGCACCTAGAGAATGGTATCAGAAGTTTGATGCTTTCATTCGGTCCCAAGGTTTTAGAAGGAGTGAAATTGATCACTGCCTCTACACTAAAAGAGCTAAGGATAGTAGCCTGATAATCCTAACACTATATGTGGATGATATGCTATTGGCTAGCAAGAATACTTATGAGCTAGATGCATTAAAGGCCAAGTTGCATCAGGCCTTTGATATGAAGGATTTAGGACTTGCAGGTCATATTCTTGGTATGCGCATCACGCGTGATCGGAGTAGGAAACTCCTTTGGCTTTCACAAAAAGAGTATGTTACAAAAGTATCACAGCGTTTCAATATGGAGGGGGGGAAGGCAGTGAGTACTCCATTGCCTCCATATGTGAAACTGAGTCATACAAATAGTCCCAAATCAGATGAGGAGAGGGCCATGATGGCCAAGGTTCCTTATGCATCAGCAGTTGGGAGTCTTATGTATGCTATGATAGCTACTAGACCAGACATTGCATTTGCAGTGGGAGTTGTTAGCCGGTATATGGCTAATCCAGGAAAGAGGCATTGGGAGGCAGTTAAGTGCATCATGAGGTACATGAAGGGTACCAAGGAGATGTGCATTTGCTTTGGTAAAGGAGACATGCATGTACTTGGGTACACAGATTCAGACTATGCAGGGCATGTGGATAGTAGGAGATCCACTTCTGGTTATGTGTTCACCTTTGCAGGTGGTGCAGTGTCGTGGATGTCTCACGCACAGAAGTGCGTCGCTTTGTCTACCACAGAGGCTGAGTATGTTGCAGCCACAGAGGGTTGCAAGGAGGCTATATGGCTTGATCGGCTAGTGGGAGATTTGGGGATTCATACAGGTGTACCGACATTGCATAGTGATTCCATGAGTGCTATTCAGCTAGCACGGAATCCGGTCTTTCATGCAAAGACCAAACACATTGAGGTCAGGTACCATTTCATCAGGGAGGTACTTGAGGACAAGCGCATAGAGCTTGTCAAGGTTCATACAAATGATAACCCTGCAGATATGCTGACGAAGAGTCTACCTAGTCAGCGGTTAGAGTATTGTCGCGTATTGATGGGCATTGGATAGTATGCTCACTAGTTATTCTCCCTTAAAGGCACATTGTCCTTTAAGTGGGAGGTTGTGGGGGTTAAAGGTCACTGTGCCTTAACCCCGGTTATGTACATACTCAAACACATATATAAATGAATGAAAAAGAATATTAGGGTGGTTCTGCACCCACCAAACTTGTGTGGCTCTCTGTCTCTCTCTCTCCTTCTTCCGTTCTTGCTTCCGTTGAGAGCACTCTCAATTAAGCACCCATCTTTTCATCACTGGCCATACACTGTAAGAGGTGCTTTTGAGACCAAATGGGTTCACACTGTCCATACCCAATCCAAGTCTCAAGCTCCTAGGTTCTTCCTTAAAGCTTGGCCATGTGTCTTCAATATGCTTCCACGCAGGAGAGTCTGCGGGAGTTCTCCACTTACCATCGGTTGATCCTGGTTGATCGATGGGAGGAATGCCATGACATGAGCTCTGCAATGGATTTGCACTTAAACATACGTTGGATGCGAGAGATTATGGAAAAATGTCGCAAAACCTTACGAGGCACGTCCAAAGTTTTGAGATCTGCTCTATATCTTGCCTCTCCACAAGTAGGGCACTCTCTTGCATCCTTATGTAGTCCACGAAACAAAACACAATCGTTGACGCATACATGGATGTGCTTGTAATCTAATCCTCCAAGAGAGGTCACATGTTGCCTTGCCATATCCCTTGAGGTTGGTAATTTATTCTCCCTTGGAAGCATTTTAGACAATAGCCTGCACGTGAAGACCATAAATGAGGAAAAGCATTCGAGTAATTGACCCACTAGCATAATTCACCATGTTTGCAATATAGACTTTAAAGCTTACTTGAGTAATGCATTCAAACATGCATTGCTCCAACCATAGATGGTTTGCAAGTTTAGTAACTCAAGGGAGGCACGTAGAACAGAGAAAGTGCACCCCTCAAACAGTGGAGTCGATGCTGCGGTAAAAAGATCATCCTGCTCCATGCTATCATCCCTCCCTTCGGATTGATGGACATATAAATCCCACACCATATCATCAAACACCTCCTCCTCCACGGCTTCATGAGGTAATGGCGGAGGGCTACTATCACCATCACTCCATGCATCCGTAACGGTCCCTCCTTAAGATGCCACCTCATATCGCCGACGCTTCGCCTCCTCACACGGCGAGCATAGGGCAACATATGCAGGTGTGGCACTGCATCCTATATCAAATTAAAATGGGATCATAACTCAAACATATGAACACCCATAGGTATCTCAATCAACCTTAACTCTTTAACACTTACCATGTTTATGGTCGCATCCCATTCTCCATACTTTGAGATGTGATTGAGTGTAATCCTGCGTGCACGATACATGTTTGCTTGACATCGATCACACATACATTTGATTTTTTGCTCCAACCACATTTCGCGATGGTGGATACGGAGGGATTCATTCTCACTAGAGCTACTTGTTGAAGATGAAGACATCCTACAGACAAACAACCCAAAAAAAATTGCTTTTCTTCAAATATTTAATTTTAAAACTCTGTGGCGCGTCTAAAGGCGCGTCTAAAACTGCATCTATATGTTCTGTGGTGCACGTCTATAGGCGCGTCTAAAATTGTGTTTGCTCTATGTATGTAGACGTGCAATTACACGCGTATTTAGACGCGCTATTAAATGCGCCTATAGATGCGGTTTTCAAATCTGCTTTTAGCGCGCTCGCTTTGCTTTTCTTCACATTACTTATACTTTGCATGGCTTGCTTGCTTTGCTATTAACAGATCCACAGTTTCAACGCTTAAGAGAAAGGCACCCACACTTACTTCGAAGCTTATACTTAAGAGGAAGGCACCCACACTTATTTCCAAGCTTACAGGAGAAGAGGGTGAACAAGGAAGAGAAGCAACTTTGAAGAAGGAGAAGAAGCTTCCATACCTCTATCCAAGATAAGTCTCTTTACGGTTGATCTTTTTTTGAAGTAGCTCTCTTTGGATTTGTCATTTGTCGTATCCAAGAAACAAATGATTTTGGTATCAGTGTTACGTTTTTGTGTCGGGCGCATGTCCTTTTCTACTTTTTAGAAAAGTCCGTCTGTCGGAGCGCGTCTATAGACGCGTCTTAGAGCGCATCTAAAACCGCATCTATAGGCACGTCTAGCCTGTTTACAGACACAGACAGTTGCGTCTATAGACGCGTTGTTATACGTGAAAATAGACACGCTCCGATAGTAATCTTTTCTGACAGTAATCTTTTCTTCCGTTCCCCTTTCTTCTCAGCTCATCAGTAATCGTCTTTTTTTCTTTTTTCCAGTTCATCATGTGGCCAGGAAGCTCTTTGGGCTCACCTGATCTCCGAGAGTCTATTTTTAAGGACTTATATAACCTTTTAGGGCACCCTCCCAGTCCTGCAGAGTTATACGTGTATATGACGGGTACCCTAAACACCCCCCAGGAGTCGGCACTGCACACTCCAAACCACCCCACACCAACTGAGATTACCCCAGTGGAGTCAGCACAGCCCATCCGGCTACATAGCCGAGGCCCTTCTCCCATGCCGTCTTATGCCCCTTCCCCCATGCCGTCTTATGTCCCTTCCCCCATGCCGTCTTATGCCCCTTCCCCCATGCCGTCAGGAGGTAATTCTGTCTCGCAAAGCCGTCGGCGTACTCCTGTGCAGTCGAGACTCGGTTCTGCAGCTACGAGTGGTCCATGTAGTCCCATGCAGTCTCCAGCTACGAGTGGCCACTGTACTAGCTCGACACGACATGGTAGCAGGTGTAGTAGCAGGGAGAGTGGTGAGGGATGCATGGCACAGTGCTTTGGGAGGGGTGGTGGTGGGGACGATGATGATTCAGATGATTTGGATGTGCCTCCGGGTGATGGTACGATCTTCTATGACATCACTCAGACAGGAGGCATCTTGATGGATGCACGAGGGAAGGACATCATGGCCTTCATGCGCTCTGTAATTGCTAACAATTACAAAGATTGCTTTATCCACTACAAAGATCAGCCAAAGAGGTTGGCTGATGAGACCCTCGTTGTTGTTCGCTCTAGGTATCCTAACCCCCCCAATCGTCAGTTCACAGATAAATGGGCCAAGTCAAAGATTATTACGATAATTGGCAATAAAAGATCTTCGCTTAAGAGGCAGGCACTAGCGGAGCTTGCCAGGCTCGAGGGAGGTCAACCACCAAGGGGCCCGCCCCACACTGCTCACAAGCATGAGTCGAAGAAAGCAATGAAGTCAGTGAGGGAGGACCCCAGTCTGCAGCACATGGAGGCACGAAGGATCCAGTCGATGGAGCAATATGGAAGCGTGCATTTTGGAGCAAGGGGTGTTGAATCAGGGGAGGCCCAATTTGTAAGTATCGATCTCAAATTATATTGCTTATGTAGTTTATTAGGAGGTTGTTTCTTTGTACTAATCCCTCCGCAAATTGTGTCGTCTTGCAGCTTGACATCGTGGGCAGATACCCTACTCTTGTTGAGACAGCCTACCACCGCCACCATCGCAGAGGAGATACATGGAAGCACTTCTATCATGATGGGTTGATTACTGAGAAGCAGTATATCCGGGCTACTGGAGCGGCCCCCAAGGTATTTGAAAGTAATTAAATAATGTCAATATTATAAGTAAAGATTTGATTTTTCATACATTGATATATGTTGTCCCTTGTTTACAGGTCCCTGCACAAGAAGACGAGGAAGGAGGTGGATAAGGGAGTGCAGAAGGGAGCGTGGAAGGAAGCGAGGATGTGGAGAACATAGATTAGTCGTAGAAGTAGTGCTAGCTACTCTTTTTTGTACTTAAAGCCACTGGCTTAGCTTCGTGCCTCTTGTATATATACTCCTCTTATTTTTTGTACTTAAAGCCACATGACGTGGCTTAGCTTCGTGCTATATGTACATACAAGCACTTTTTGAGCTTTCAATTTTATTGCATTTTGGAGTTGTAATGTTTTATTTGGAATTATAATTAAAATGCAGTTGGCTGTAAGAATTGAATTACACAATGTGGAAATGGGATTCTTGTAACTATATAGCATACACAACATACACAGCATTCTGTAAATTAAAAAAAAAATATTATGTAGCGCGTCTATCAGTGCATCTATAAACGCGTTTATATACGCGTCTGTCTGTTCCAGAAGCGTCTATTTGCGCATCTATAAAAGCGTCTATAAGACCGTTTATAAATGCGTCTATACACATGTTTAACGATGCGTCTGTCTGTTTTTTAAATTTTTTAGCAGAGCGTCTATTTAGGTGTTTAGATGCGCGTCTATACGCGCGTCTGTCTGCTGTATAGACGCGCTATTAGACGCACAAATAGATGCGCTCGTAAGTTTTTTTTTAAGTTCAGTAAATGCGTCTGTGTGCACGTCTATGGGCGCTTTGTCTTGTTGTGATATGACACATCTATTGCCTTGAAGGTGTCATACTTTGCCAAAACCTTTCCTTCAAAGGCAAAGTGATGTGAAACAAACAAACAATGCCCATATTGATAGGGTTGGTAAAGCATTTGGACTGATAGGGTTGATGCCATCATGACCATTGGTCCCGGTAGGGCCACTTCCATCATTTGAAATAAAGACATTTCTTATTGGAGGAGGGTCCATATTGTTGTTGCAAAGTCTCTTCCCAAGTTGTGTCCCAACATTTTAATTACCTAGAAAATGTTGTTACCTTTTGGGTGAGGATTATTCAAATGTATACAATAAGTAATTGACTTCAAAATCTGCTTTTAAAATTACTATGTCTTAAAGTCAGATCCTATTTTTACTAATGAATAGCTATTTAAATTGCAGTGTATTGTGATGATAAAAAATATGTGTTTTTGAATCCAATACTTTCATTTTTCCAAAGTTGTAGGAGAAAATACAATAAAAACTTCGAATATAGTCTCCATAGAAAACTAGGAGAAGGAAATATGTTTAAATACTACAATGTATTCAAAGGTATATTGTAATAATCAATAGTGCAAATGTTTAAATTGAATGCTTTCATTTTTACAAAGTTGTAAGAGAAAAAACAATAAAAACTTGGTTTATGGTCTCCATAGAAAACTAGGAGAAGCAAATATGTTTAGATAGTACAGAATATTCAAAGATAAAAGAATGTGACTAAATTTTCTACTTTATGAGCACAAAGGCTCTTCTTTCTTAGAATGCTATAGTTGAAAATATGAAAAGAACATGACTCTTGCCTTTTTTAAAAAAACAAAAGAATAAAACTATCTCCATAACTTCATTGAAATAACTTCCATTCTAAATGATGCGCATAGAAAATGAAAGGGTGCTAATCTCATCAAATTATAAGAAAGAAAACGAGACATTTATTCATCCACAAAGTACGTTTTCCCACCAATCTAACAAACTATAACAAAAAAGAAAAGAAAAAATATGAACATAATAAATGCTTGGGAAGAAATATACGCATGTCAAACAAAACCATATAATCAATTGAAATGAGCTTCTAATTTAGAGAACTTAGTGTAAGTACCACGTATGTCTACACAAACTTGGAGATTCTCATAGTTAATAATTCAAATGATATTATATTTACAACAAGGAGTGCAAATATTAATAAAGTGTATGCGGAAGAACATAATGTAGAGATTCCTAAGTTCACATTAGGCGTCTATGACTTTGGAGGGCCCATGCTCCTCCTAAATTGGAGGCCTTTATTTGACACTTCATTTTGATGTTGCAACCTTTGTCGTGAATGACTTGTCGAACTAAACAATCAAGCCCGGATGTAAATATCTCCAAAATATAAAAAATCGCAGCAACTAAAAACATTGCAAAAAACAAAGGTTATACCTTCAGCACAGGCTTGCTTAGTAGCCGCATAGAATGCAGTCTTCAAGTTCTTTTTGGAACTCTTCCGCATACCACCTAACACCAAAGGGAAAGATGCAACCAACACTGGAGGAGGGATTGAGGTCTTTAACATACCTGTACCCGATTCTGAAATAACACCATGTTGCGCAAGAGCTCGGACAGCAGCTTCTCGCATTGGTGGACCAAGACCTGTGCTGACATGAATTTTTTAAAGATACCGCAAATACAGCAGCAATCAAAGGCACTTAGATAAATGAAAATGAACCCCATATACCTTGCATCGGATCAAAAGGTTCAGCCATTGGCGCTACACTTCGAACTCCTGTGCGTATCAAAATATCTAAGGAAAACAAAACAAGATGCGTTTGTTAAAAGAAACGGGGTTTTACAAACACAGAATTCAATGAAAAGTCTCCCGCATAGATTCTGAGTTGCAGTATCAGAGAACATGAATAGAAATTGTTCAACAGACCATCGACTACGTCCACACGTTTTGCAACGTGCTCTGCCTCATAAATACTTCAAGCAGGTTCTATATGTTTGCCTTCATGTTTTTCTTTTCAATCATCTTCTGGCCTGCATAAACGTTCATCAATTCCACAATTGTCCGTGTTACATTCACCGACTTCTTCTGTAACAAACAATCGATATCGACATTAGCAGTATGCATGCAAACAAAACCGATTCAAACTTCATACTGTAATTCAAGAATCTAGACTCGATACCTCGCCTGATTGAACGCACGTCCTTCAAAGGCATTTTCTTGGATTCCGCCATATCCATCAGGCCTTCAAACAGACATCCGAATAGATAAATCGGCCAAAAATTATACACCTTCAAAACAACCACACAGAACATAGTGCGATTCAAGATTATTGACGATGATGCAAACTGGTTTTCAATAATGTGCGTCCTAAAATATATCTCCATAGTTAAGCCTTATCATGAAATCCTTGTAAAAAAATTGCAAATAATACGAAGAACGAAAACCGGTTGAACCAAAAGGGAGAAAAGAAAGACGAGAAAACAAGAAAGACACCGAACAAATGAAAGGAAAATCCAGATTCCCGTCAGTAGAAAAGAATCATTCGACCGAGCACGTAGACGGATTGGAGAGCACTAACGAAGAAATACCGTGTGAACAGAGACCTTTCTCAAATTCTCCACTACTAGTATCCATTGATTCTCCTGAGCCTACTGATCCATCATCAGAAATCCCTGCCTTCGCTCATGACATTTGGATTACCACCTCCTTACAGAACAAAGCCTTCGCTAACAAGTACACAACAAGATCAACAAGCAAAGCATCCGATGGACACACGATGCAAGGGACCCTCCTTTTATAAGCGAAGAAATCGCTCTCATTTGGGAAAACTCTTCGGCATACCCATTTCTTCCGTTTATTAGCTCCGATCATAACTTTCCTTGGTCAAGCCTACACACTTGGTGTTCCTTTGCCCATGCTTTTCCCTCATAAGCCGATGTGCTGTAGAGGAATGTAGAAACATCCGAAAGAAGGGACACGTAAACTGCTTCCATCAATGCATGCATTACTCCCGGAATTGATTTCTCCCGTTTCTAGTCCTCCAACAATCCGATTAATCCATACATATACCCGGAACGACGACGACGACAAAGCTTGAACACGTAGCAGAGAACTCGCCTGCACTCGATACGAAGCAGAGAACCCGCCGACGCTCCTCGCCTGGAAACGACGACGTAAATGGAAGGCATTGCATGCAGTACTCCATGCAATCCGCAGCACAAGGAAGAACATTGGACCACGTGGCAGCCGTCGGGCCGGAGGACCAAAATCCAATCCAAGAATTCCACATGGCACGGGATGCCCTCCACGTGGAGCGGACGGAAAACCAGAGGCTGCGACAAGAGTGAACGAGTTCCACGTGGCACGAAAGCCAAAAGAAAATGCGCTTCTGAAAATGCCCATCGGCTTCATTTAGGCCTCCACATGTGGGCAGGCTAAAAGGGATCCTCATTCGAATGTAATTGATGTTGGTAAAATGGCCTGTACGTAGTCCCTCACAGTTTTGCTAGGTATTTAGCTCCCGGCAGTTGTTGAGATTCCGGAAAAGCCGTAGCACCTTTGGAGACGAGAGTAAAAGTTGGGCAGCTTGTGTGCGCAGGCTATCGGGCAGAAACGCTCCGATGGCTTCCCCCGAGATTCCATGGGAGGCTAGGAGGTAATGCAAGACAGGCCTCACGCACAGGAAGCAAGGGAGTGGACAGTGCCAAAGCGTTAAGGGAGGCCAAGGCTTGGTGGAGGCCTCTGACAAGGCCGGGAATGCATAGAGAACTGTGGCTGGAAGATGCGTAGCCTAGAGGAAGTATTCACTTCGTTGGATCGGATGCCCCAGCTTCCTGGAGTTGAAAACTTCACACGCATCCTGCATCACTGCAGGAAAGAGAAAAATCTAACGTATGTCAAGCACTTGCATGCCTACATGTGCACAGGTGGACTTGAAGCTCATACATCTCTTGGGAACTACCTCGTCCCAATGTTGGTGGACGTTGGAATGATGTGCGATGCTCAACATGTTTTTAACAGACTGGTTGATCGGAATGTCTATTCTTGGACTTCTCTCATCACCGGTTATATTGTTTGTGGAGAATCGCAGCATGCCCTAGACCTATACCAGAAAATGCAAGAGGATTTTGTACATCCTAGCAAGTATACCTTTGTGGCCCTACTGAAGGCTTGTGGTAGGCTGAAAGATGCAGGAAGAGGCAGAGAAATACACTCTGACATTGCAAGAAGCGGGTTGGAAAGAGATCCTTTTGTTGCCAACACCTTGGTCGATATGTATGCCAAATGTGGCTTTCTAGCAAAAGCAAAGGAAGCGTTAGACAGGCTCCCAGTTCGCGATGTAGTCTCATGGACTGCACTAATTGCAGGATATAACAAACATGGGCTTGGTGAGGAAGCACTGGAATGTTTCCAACAGATGCAACTGGAGGGTGTCTCACCAAATGCTATCACGCTTGTTTGCAGCTTGAAAGCTTGTAGCAGCTTAGGAGGCCTAGTAGAAGGCTGTGAAATACATGCTGAGATTGCCAGAAAGGGGTTCGAAAGGGATCTTTTTGTTGGAAACACCTTGGTTGATATGTATGCTAAATGTGGCTCGCTTGCAAAAGCACGCGAAGTATTTGACAGGCTTCCAGTTCGAGATTTAGTCTCATGGAATGCACTTATTGCTGGATATGGTGAACATGATCTTGGTGAGGAAGCGCTGAAATGTTTGGAACAGATGCCACTGGAGGGTGTCTTTCCAAACACTCTCACGTTTGTTTGTAGCTTGAAAGCTTGTGCCAGCATGGGAGCCATACATGAAGGCGAAGAAATATATGCTGAGATTGCCAGAAAGGGCTTGGAAAGAGATCCTTTTGTTGGCAATGCCTTGGTGGATATGTATGCGAAATGTGGCTCACTTTTTAAAGCGCAGGATGTTTTTGACAGGCTTCCAGTACGAGATGTAGTCTCATGGAATGCACTGATCGCAGGATATGCTGGACATGAGCTTGGTGAGGAAGCGCTGAAGTGTTTTGAACAGATGCAACTGGAGGGTGTCTCTCCAAATGCTCTCACTTTTGTTTGTAGTTTCAAAGCTTGTGGTAGCATAGGAGCTATGGACAAAGGCCGAAAACTGCATGCTGACATTACCAGAAAAGGTTTGGAGACAGATCTTTTTGTTGGCAGCTCCTTGATCGATATGTATGCTAAATGTGGTTCCCTTGTTTTTGCAAAGGAAGTGTTTAACGAGCTTCCAGTTCGAAATGTAGTCTCATGGACTGCACTAATCACGGGATATGCCCAGCTAGGAGAAAGTGGAACTGTTTTCCATATGCTTGAGAGGATGAGAGGAGAAGGCATCAAGCCAAACTGGATCACTATGCTTGGTGTTCTTACTGTTTGCAGTCACACAGGTCTAGTGGATAAGGGCCAAAAGTACTTCGAGGCGATGAGCAAAGATTATGGCATCACTCCGAATATTGAGCATCACACTTGTATGGTTGATCTCCTTGGCCGTTCAGGCCAAGTAGATGAGGTGGAAGCAATGGCAAAGAAAATGCCTTTCCATCCTAATCTTGTGGTGTGGCATACTGTGTTGGGAGCTTGTCAAAAGTGGCATAATGTGGGGCTTGGAAGGCAGGCCTTTGAGCATGCCTTGCAATTGGATGAGAAGGATACTGCAGCTTATGACTTGCTGTCTAACATCTGTGCAGATTCTCAGATGCAAAAGGCTCAGAAGGTCACAATGTGAATGAAAGAACAAGCATGGCAGAAACCAAGCCTGAGTTGGTGGATGATACTGGTGGAATTGTGCATTCATGTTTGGTGGGAGATTCATGACATTCCCCAGGTGAAGTGCAAAGCTAGAAGATCTTCCCCTCAAATTGAGGGAGGGAGGGTATGTCCCAGGTTTCTTGGGTGTCACGGAACATCCCCGATGCAAAGAAAGGTGGGTTGTGTCGGGGTTCTTAAAGCCAGCCATCTTGTGTTCCTCAACTAATGCACCCAAGGGGACACCCATGTTTTCCGTCAGGATTTTCACAGTTTCTAAAGATTAATGATCATAGACACAATAACGAACTTATATCGTTGTTAGAAGCTGGCTATGCTGTGTGCCCCAACCAATGCACCCAAGGGGCACCTGTGTGTGTGGTCAAAGATCACTTGTAACGGGCATGAGGGTTAAGAGTTTTTTCTCACTAAGCTGAGCCTGTCCTGGCTGAGTGTGGAAGCGTGGAAATGCTAAGTGGAAATGCTAACTGAAAGAGAACGACAGAGAAACTGAAGCATATTGAAATATGCATGACCCAGAGTGTATGCTAAGCTACTATCCCATTTGTTCTTCATGCTTTGGACGTGGCAAACACCAGATATCCTTTTACAAATGCTGTTCCTGATAGTGTGCTGAAGCAACATTATGGAATCCCACTGAAGGGCTGAGGCTTAGCTGACTACTGCAAGGCTGAAGCTAACTGAGGGAAGCTATGTCCATGGAAGGATCGGGTAGGGAGCTACATGGGGAGCCACTGCATCTGCTGGAGCTGCTACTTTGCGGGTCTGAGGAGGTGTGGATGAAGATGGACCTGCTACTGATGCTGTTGGGTACCATCTGCTGCTGCTATGAAGGCCGTTTGCAGGGGCTAGGTCTGGTCAAGTTGAAGAACTGTTGCTATATCAGAAGATCCAAGAATGAGAGGGGACTGGTGGGTTTTATAGGACTAGGCCTGGTCAACTGGTCAGCGCCAATTGTTTACCAGGTCGGTCAAAACTGAAGTGTTGACTTTGAATCGAAAAGTAAACTCTTCTTTTTGTTGACTTTGCCCACTTCTGTTACTCCTAGATCTGTGCTATTGTGGTGCTATGTGGCAGCATGTGAGAGGACTATGACATGGGCTATGGATGCCCATGACATCTCCTGGTTTGTACCAACCGTAATGCTTGCACTGTTCTTGATTTTGCTCAGATACCATGAGAAGAATGGCTGTATCTACTCTACCCAAGAGATTCCTGGATCTTTTGAAACCCAGGTGGCAGCTTATGTTGCGGTACTGATGAGAACATTAAGTGTAGCTGTGCTTATCAAGTTATTATTCTTTTTTATTTTTCTCATTTACTCATAATTTTGTCTAAAGTCCTCACAAACTCCCTTCTTTCCTTTGGTTTTTTTCTTATTTTATAAAAAGTTTTAATTTGTTAAGATAGGCTGTATGCTGTATTCTAGTCTTATGAAGGTATATATATCACTGGAGACTCTACAACATGCCTTCTAAGTTGTCAAACATACTTCATCATATGAGATAGATTCGACCATGTCTTAGATGGGATAGACACCACTGTTCACTTCTTAGAGCAGCAGGTTGTACAAATGCTATGAGCACATGAAACACCTAGGTCATAGAGGCTAAGAAACAATTCCTTGAGCAATCCCATGACATCAAACACGTCACTAGAATTAGTTACTAGGGCAACTCTCATATCATCTATCACCTTTTAATTTTGTAATGTTGTTTTTGGTCCCATAGGTAATATTCGGCCTATAGTGGATGTTAACAATATCATCATCATCTTCTCTCTCTCTCTCTCTCTCTCAAGTGCACAAGCGAGTGTTTTTCACACAAAAAAAGTGTGTTTTTTTTGTGTGTGAGTGTGTGCGCGCACGTGCATGATTTTACAAAAAAAGTGTACATGTGCGTGTACGTATTTGTGTGTGTGTGTGTGTGTGTGTGTGTGTGTGTGTCCATACACAACACTTATTTCATTAATTTTGGACTCATATGTCTACTTTTGGACTATTCCTTAAAATCCTTCCCAACTGAAAAGTTTACTTTATGAAACTGTCATTCGAGAATCAAAAGTTTACTTTCTGGCACTATCATTTTCACATAAGACATTTCAAAATATCTCTCTACAATGTTGTACAAATAATGCAAAAACTACTATTAAATCCTAAATTTGTATTTCTTGTTTATAAGAATCATATTCTTAAAATAAAAAATCCGAGTTATTAGTTTAAATCCATGAAAAACCATGCTATTGAGGATTCACAACATTTTAAAAATGTATACATAAGAGACCACAACATTTTAAAAATGTATACATAAGAGACCTGTAAGACTCTTTTTACTTTCAATGCAGAAAACTATAACACTCTTGAATATTCAAGAAATTAAAAGGTTTATATACACATGAGACATGATGGAAGCCTCTTTTGTACTCCAAAAAATAGCAATAGCTATGCTTGCAATTTTACATTATCATGTCATAAGTTTTACAACAAATATTGCTCTGGATGAGTCTTTGTACAAAGGATCTCCTGTGGCCTTTTCAATAATTTAATTTTTCCTTTACAATGAGTTTAGTACAAATGGGCGATCCAAACATTTGCTTGTTTGAATGTCCTTTTCTATCATGATCACAGAAATGAGCGATCCAAACATTTGCTTGTTCAGAATGTCCTTTCCGTCGTCACTTGTCGCTTGGGTGCCATCTTCATTCACTCTCATTTGACAACCACCACCACCTTCACTCTTTCTCGATATTTGAATGGTGTTATCATGGGCATTCTTTATTTGCACTATCTCCTTCTACTTCCTCCCGGGCGAGCATCTTTGTGAACTCTGTAATGTGCGTAATAATTGGTTGCGGTAATTTTATTTTGTCTTCTACATCATACCCCATGTGCTTCTTTGTTTTCTTTGACCTTGATTTCCAGGATACTATGACTGTCTCTGTGGAAAGTCTTGAAATTGCTTCATGGTTTGGGACCCATTCCTTTTTCAAACAACTACTATACAATGTACTGTTATCTTGGTTCTCCTTCCTGCCCCTTGGCTCATACCATACCACTGTAAATGTTGTAGCTCTCCCCCAGTCATCCATGCTCACGTCAACTACTTTCGCAACCCAAAACTTCACGTTCTCATGTTCATTATCCGATGGTCGAACTGCAACAAAACAATGGACATCTATGTCTATTTGTGGCATAAACTCTCTCTTCTTGGGTCCACAATATGGACGTGGGAGCAACGATTCAAACTCATTTTCAAAGAGACCACATGCTGGATGCAAGTCATTACCAACATTTGGCCAAAATAAAGGCTGTTCTGCCTTAATATCATCTTCTCGCATTTTTGCAAGGTCCTTTATCAATTGGTAGGTCTTGCTAATTACAACAGTAGTGTGTTCCTTCCAAGAGGGCTTCCAATCAGGAAATCTCCGGAGCATTTCCTCTTTGTATGCAATAAAAGCTTTTAAGCCTTCTATTTCACCTTTGGATTTCTCGCTGAATTCTTTTATAGGAGCCCATGTTGGATGCATTTCTTTGCTCGGGATTGAAGTTAAGAGAGAGTAAGGTTCTTCAGGTTCCCATTTTGTATCAAGAGAATAGTGTTGCTATTGCATCACTGGTTTTTCATCCTTTAAGAAAAATTGAAAATAGTGTGGAGCGCTATGACCAATCAGGGCATCACCACCTTTTTGTATGAAAGGTAGAATAAAGCTCTTCCAATCATACATCCTCTCAACCATTGAGCATATTGTTCCTTCCTTACGGCCACCAACTTGCCTCCCACATTTTCTTATCAAGTCATCCATTGTCTCCATGTCCTTGTGTTTTAGTTCTCTTGAAACTGTGCTAAATACCTGATCGATATCCTCATGTGTGTGCCCAACCAACAAAAACCCAACTTCAATCTCATTGAAGATTCTATGAGCGATTAGCATTGAGCAAAATGCAAAGAAGAGTACATTCTTATTCTCTCGTCCGCAATTGTCTGCTTGTATTCTCAAAGTTGCTGGTAGGCGACCTTTTTCTGCATGTACATTGTGAATTGCCTTCATAACGGATGTTACAACTTGATTGCTATCGTGCACTAACACTCCACATAGATGTGTCTTTTAAAAGTATTTGCCTTGTAGCTTAGGTGGAGTGTTAACGAATCGAGGTAATGTTGTTGTATTTTGATCCATACCATCTACAATAATGCACATGTACTCATTTGGGTGAGAAATAGCTTGCTCCTTCCAAAATGCATATTTTATTCTAGAATGGAACAAGTCCATGATGAAATTCTCTCTTTCTTTTGTAAGCTTCTTTTTGTTCTGGAGATGTTGCACTCTCAAGTGCTCACTTTAGATCATCACAGTCGTTGCACTTTGACATTTTTTGCCTCTTTGGGATTTTAACATGTCCAAAGCTTTTTTTCCAAAGAGTATACAAAGTATGAAAAGATGCCGGTGCATGCCCTCTTTGCCTCTGTGTTTCTCCAATAGAGTTAAATACTTCTTTTTTGGTCAAACCTATCGGAAGATGCATTTCTGATAGGTGGGGTTGCGGTAAAGCATTTTCATAAATGTAATCTTTCAAAATTGCTGTTGCCGCAACCGTTGAGGCTCTTGTTTTGGGCCTTCCTATGTTTCCATGAATGTTAAATTTAACTCCATACTTTGCTTTATTAGCCAAATTCCAATATGTGCCATGTGATAATCTTGTAATAATGCGATATGCATTATTGCATATACTTTTTCCATTTATAAGAGGCCTTATTTGATGTCCTGAACTTCGCCTTCTCTTATCATTTACAAGAAAGAAAGACAATCTCGTGAGTAGGTATTCATTTCTTCTGCTTCCTTTCCTTTGCCAGACATGTTCTCTACAACCCTTGATGTCATGTAAGTTAATGGATCGCATACATGTATGCTTACAGCATGTAGATCGCATTGCTTTTAGCATAACATCTTCATTCATTACTCTTATTCTCTTTGGTTGCTTTTCTGGATCTGCCTGCACTCGTTGTCTTTTCATGCATCTGTATGTCCGTTTTGGGACCTTATGTACATTCTTATTTGGATTTGTGTAGTTCTCCTTGTAAGATTTATTTGTCACGTTGTTTTCATGAGATGTTGCATCCTTGATCTTATCACTCTGACAGTCAAATACTGAATATTCCTTTGTTGATGTCATCCTTGCTTTTGATACATTCGTCAAACCATTTGTAACATTTACAAGTTCACAATCAAAGTCAAACACCGAATAGTCCTTTCTTGATCTCATCCCTACTTTTGATACAATCGTAGAACCACTTGTCACAATGGCATTAGAGTGTCCCGAATGATCTTCAAACTCATCTATTCCTGAGAGAACATCACTCATTGATGCACTTTCTATGGATTTCATAACTCCATAGTCAGTGGTGATAGAGTGTCCAGAATGATCTTCAAACTCATCTATTCCTGAGAGAACATCGCTCATTGATGCACTTTCTATGGATTTCATAACTCCATAGTCTTGAAACTCCTCTACTCCAGAGAGAACATCACTCATTATACTATCGTGCATGATTTCCATAATTCCATAGTTACCTGCTTTGACTCCAAGAACTTTATCAGTATCCATGAAGCCATCCATGCTTGAAGATATAACACTTTTGACATCTTTGCCCAAGTTCTCAATGTGCATGAACTCATCCACCCCGGATAAGACATCACTTGTGAAATATTTTTCTTTCTCGGTACCAATGAACTCATCGACTTCTGATAAGACATCAGTGCTATAGTTGAGTGCATTGGAATCATCCATCTCTGAAGGAATAGAGCTTGGTACATTGGCATATTCTTTCAATTCTTTGATGTTGTAGTATACATTATGTTTATCATTAAAAACCACATGCCGAGTCTTTCCAATCTTTAAAAATTGCATGCTCCATCTCAAATCCTTACCTACCTCATAGTAGGGACCATCCAATGACATTGAGTTATCATCCATACCATCATCAGTAACTTTTTGAATTCTCATCTGCGCAAATGTCCAGTGTTCAACTTGTTCAAATCCCAAGACTTGACCTTCTGCTACATACTTATTTGTAAATAATAACATTTGTAAAATATCTCCCACTCTAAAATCCAAAGATATGCACTTTGTATTCCTGATGACATGTGTTGGATAAGTCTCATCTCTGTCCCATGCAATAAATGCTTTGTTGGAAGTATTATAGGGCATAAC
This sequence comes from Dipteris shenzhenensis, assembly GCF_047967505.1. Classification (NCBI taxonomy): domain Eukaryota; kingdom Viridiplantae; phylum Streptophyta; class Polypodiopsida; order Gleicheniales; family Dipteridaceae; genus Dipteris; species Dipteris shenzhenensis. The sequence goes on from NC_141618.1 coordinate 796,575, forward strand.
ATCTCCAAGGATTTCCATATCCCCACACTTATGCTTTAGCTCAACATGTGCACTAAGAATCCTTGATACGATAACCGCCACCTTATCTTCGCCAAGTCTTCTAAAGTGACAAATAGAATTTGGATCACTTTCATGGATTGTAGCCAATGCAACTACTTCTCTTTTGCAACATAAAATCACCTCCATCCCCGGAATAAATTTTGTAGCCATCTCCTTTGTGAGTTTCCTTTGCAAACAAGCTGTAACAACCATTATAAAGAACATTAGTCTCTTCTAAATAATCTACTTTATTAATGATTTAAAAATCCACAACGTGTTTGAAAATTTAATTAGACACTAACCAATAACAACCGTAAAGCAATAACAACCCTAAACCCTAACCAATATCAACCCTAAACCCTAAACACTAAACCCTAACTCCCAAACCCTAAACCCTAAACCCTAACCCCCAAACCCTAAACCCTAAACCCTAACCCCCAAACCCCAAACCCTAACTTCCAAACCCTAAACCCTAAACCCCAAACCCTAAACCCTAACTCCTAAACCCTAAACCCTAACTCCCAAACCCTAAACCCTAAACCCTTAACCCTACCCCCAAACCCTAAACCCTAAACCCTAACTCCCAAACCCCAAACCCTAAACCCAAACTCCCAAACCCTAAACCCTAAACCCTAAACATTAAACCTTAACTCCTAAACCCTAAACCCTTAACCCTTAACCCTAACCCCCAAACCCTAAACTCTAAACCCTAACTCCTAAACCCTAAACCCTAAACCCTAAACCCTTAACCCTAACCCCCAAACCCTAAACTCTAAACCTTAACCCCTAAACCCTAAACCCTAACTCCTAAACCCTAAATCCTAAACCCTAAACCCTAACTCCCAAACCCTAAACCCTAAACCCCAAACCCTAATCCCTAAACCTTAAACTCTAACTCCCAAACCCTAAACCCTAATCCCCAAACCCTAAACCCTAAACCCTAACTCCTAAACCCTAAACCCTAACTCCCAAACCCTAAACCCTAAACCCTAACTCCCAAACCCTAAACCCTAAACCCCAAACCCTAAACCCTAAACCTTAAACTCTAACTCCCAAACCCTAAACCCTAACCCCCAAACCCTAAACCCTAAACCCTACCCCCCAAACCCTAAACCCTAAATTCTAAATCCTAAACCCTAAACCCTAAATCCTAAACCCTAAACCCTAAACCACCAAAATCTAAACCCTAACCCCCAAACCCTAACCCTCAAACCTTGAACCCTAAACCCTAAACCCTAAACCCTAACTCACCAAACCCCAAATCCTAAACCCAAACCACGAAATCCTAAACCTTAAATCCTATGAGTGTTTTCAAGTAATATCATTTATTTAAGTAATAGTTTTAATTAGAATTCATAAGTAATAGTGGAATTGATAGTTGGGAGGGTGGTAGTGGGAGAAAGGGAGAGTGGGAAAGTGGAGAAAGGGAGTGTGGAAGGGTGGTAGTGGGAGAAAGGGAGAGTGGGAGAGGGAGTGGGAATGGGGGCGGTGGGGGTGGGGGTGGGAGGATGGGAGTGGGAGTTAGAGAGGGAGTGGGAATGGGGGAGGTGGGGGTGGGGGTGAGAGAATGGGAGTGGGAGTGGGAGAGGGAGTGGGAATGGGGGAGGTGGGGGTGGGGGTGGGAGAATGGGAGTGGGAGTGGGAGAGGGAGTGGGAATGGGGAAGGTGGGGGTGGGGTGAGGGTGGGAGGATGGGAGTGGGAGTGGGAGGGGTGGGGAGTGGGAGTGGGAGGATGGGAGTGGGAGAGGGAGTGGGAATGGGGGAGGTGGGGGTGGAAGTGGGAGGGGTGAGGTGGGAGGATGGGAGTGGGAATGGGGGAGGTGGGGGTGGAAGTGGGAGGGGTGGGGTGGGAGGATGGGGGAGGGAGTGGGAGTGGGGGAGGTGGGGGGGTGGGAAAATGGGAGTGGGAGTGGGAATGGGGGAGGTGGGAGGGTGGGAAAATGGGAGTGGGAGTGGGAGTGGGAGGATGGGAGTGGGAGGGGTGAGGTGGGAGGATAAGGGTGGGAGAGTGGGAGTGGGAGTGGGAATGGGGGGGGAGGGGTGGGGGTGGGAGGATGGGAGTGGGAGTGAGAGGTGTAGGTGGGAGGATGGGAGTGGGTGGGAGAATGGGAGTGGGAGTGGGAGTGGGAATGGGGGAGGTGGGGGTGGGGTGAGGGTGGGAGTGGGAGGGGTGGGGTGGGAGGATGGGAGTGGGAATGGGGAAGGTGAAAGAATGGGCGTGGGCGTGGGAGTGAGAATGGGGGAGGTGGGGTGGGAGGATGGGGGTGGGAGTGGGAGTGGGAGTGGGAATGGGGTGGGAGTGGGAATGGGGTGGGAGGATGGGAGTGGGTGGGAGAGAGAGAGAAGATAATCTAATAGAGAGGCCAATGGGAGAGGAGATAATGTTATAGAAGGACCAATGAGAGAGAAGCACTTAAAACCCTAGTTTTTCTTATATATACTCTCCTTCTCTCATTGTTTCTCTCATTTCAACAAGGAAGAGCAAGAGGAGAAGCAAAAAGAAGAGGAAGAGCAAAAGCAAGCACAAGCATCGATTTCAACTTTTTTCCAGGTACTTTTTTTAAAATTTGTATTCTTTGAAATTTTATTATAGAGAGAGAAAAGTGAAGGAAAGATTTTTAGAGAGAGAATATAAGAGAGAGAGTCTTGCTGCCTCGGCAGCAAAAGAGAGAGAGAAAGAGAGAGGGAGAGAGAGGAGAGAAGGGGGGGGCAAGAGAGGGGAGAGAAAGGGAGGGGGGAGAGAAGGGGGAGGGGGGGAAGAGAGGGGAGAGAGGGGGGAAGCCGCGAGGGGGGGGAGAGAGAGAGGGGAGGGGGAGGCCGCTGCCGCGGCAGCGGAGAGGGGGGGAGGGAGGGGAGGGAGAGGGGAGGGGAGAGGGAGGGGGGGAGGGAGAGAGAAGGGGGGGCGGCGAGAGAGGGAGGGGGGGGAGAGAGAAGGGGGGGCGGCGAGAGAGAGGGGGGAGAGGGAGGGGAGGGGAGGGGGAGAGAGAGAAGGGGGGGGCCACTACCACTGCCGCGACAGCGAGAGAGGGGAGGGGGGGGAGAGGGAAGGGGGGGGCAGGGGCAGCGAGAGAGAGGGGAGGGAGAGAGAGAGAAGGGGGGGGCCGCTGCCGCTACCGCGGCAGCGAGAGAGGGGGAGGGGGGGGAGAGGGAAGGGTGGGAGGGCGGGGGCAGCGATTGAGAGGGGAGGGGGAGAGAGAGAAGGGGGGGGGCCACAGAGAGGGGGGAAGCCGCGAGGGGGGGGAGAGAGAGAGGGGAGGGGGAGGCCACTGTCGGGGCAGCGGAGAGGGGGGGAGGGAGGGGAGGGAGAGGGGAGGGGAGAGGGAGGGGGGGGAGAGAGAAGGGGCGGCGGCGAGAGAGGGAGGGGGGGGGAGGGGAGGGGAGGGGGAGAGAGGGAAGGGAGGGGGCCGCTACCGCTGCCACGGTAGCGAGAGAGGGGGAGGGGGGGGCCGCTACCGCTGCCACGGCAGCGAGAGAGGGGGAGGGGGAAGAGGGAAGGGGGGGCGGGGGCAACGAGAGAGACGGGAGGGGGAGAGAGAGAAGGCGGGGGGCCGCTGCCACGGCAGCGAGAGAGGGGGAGGGGGGGAGAGGGAAGGGGGGGGCGGGGGCAGCGAGAGAGAGGGGAGGGAGAGAGAGAGAGGGGGGAGAGGGAGGGGAGGGGAGGGGAGGGGAGAGAGAGGGGGGGGAGCCGTTGCCGCTGCCACAGCAGCGAGAGAGGGAAGGGGGGGGAGAGAGAGAAGGGGGGCCAGCGAGAGAGAGGGGAGGGAGAGAGAGAGAGGGGGGAGAGGGAGGGGAGGGGAGGGGAGGGGAGAGAGAGAGGGCAGAGCCACTGCCGCGGCAGCGAGAGAGGGGGAGGGGGGGGAGAGGGAAGGGGTGGGGAGAGGGAAGAGAGAGGGGGGGGCCGCTGCCGCGGCAGCGAGAGAGGAGGGGGGGAGAGAGATAAGGGGGGGTAGCGAGAGAGAGGGGGGGGAGAGGGAGGGGAGGGGAGGGGAGAGAGAGAGGGGGGGCCGCTGCCGCGGCAGCGAGAGAGGAGGGGGGGAGAGAGAGAAGGGGGGAGATGCAAGAGCGAGAGAGAGGGGGAGGGAGAGAGAGAGAGAGGAGGGGGGAGAGAGAGAGAGAGAGAGGGGGGAGAGAGAGAGAGAGAGGGGGAGGCCGCTGCCGCGGCAGCGAGAGGGAGAGAGGGGGGAGAGAGAGAGAGGGGAGGGGGGGAGGTCGCGGCAAGTGAGAGAGAGAGTGGGGAGCGCAAGTGAGAGAGAGGGAAAAGGTGAGGAGAAAGGGAGAGAGAGAGAGAGAGAGGGGAAATGAAGAGGAGGGGAGAGAGTAGACTAAGATGAGAGGAAACGTAGACTAGAGCGGAGAGGAAAGAGAGAGAGAGAGGGAGGACACGAGAAAGTACGATCGAGATAGAAAATCTTACCAATGAGGAGGAGAAATGAGTGGGCGACGATCGAGACAAGATAAAGGAGCTACGATCAATGAGGCATATGAGAGGAGATTGGTATGTGATTTAGTCGAAACTTAAACAAACAAAACTATAAACCTTCGTGTTTGATGAAAATTTAGAGAGGAAGGGCACAAGAGAAAGTACGATCGAGATAAAAAATCTTACCAATGAGGAGAAAAAATTAGTGGGCGACGATCAAGAAGAGATAAAGGAGAGATGTTTTGATGGAAGAATTTGGGAGCTACGATCAATGAGGCATATTAGAGGAGATTGGTGTGTGATTTAGTCGAAACTTAAACAAACAAAACTATAAACCTTGGTGTTTGAAAAGAGAAATGTGTGGAAACTAGAATTTCAAAATTCCCGCCTTTTTTTAAACTATGAATCCTTGTGTTTGAAGGGGAAGGGAGAGAGAGAGAAGGGGGGGGGCCGCTGCCATGGCAGCGAGAGAGAATGGGGGGGGAGAGAGAGAGAAAGGGGTGGGAGGATGGAAGTGGGAGAGGGAGTGGGAATGGGGAAGGTGAAAGAATGGACGTGGGCATGGAAGTGAGAATGGGGAAGGTGGGGTGGGAGGATGGGGGCGGCAGCGAGAGAGAAGGGGGGGGAGAGAAGGGGGGGGAGAGAGAGAAAGGGGTGTGACTTTAAGAAAGATAAAATATAAATTTTATCTTTTTTAAACTCACAACCTTAGTGTATTAAAAAGAATAATGGAAAATAGATTATTTTTTGCTTTTAATTCGCAACCTAAGGATATTAAAAAGAATAATGGAAAAGAAATTATTTCTTGCTTTTCTTCGCTTCGACGGTTGGTGTAGTCTAGATTAGCATAGATTAGTTTGTCCTTAGAGGAGAGAACTCCAAAAAACCAATCAAAGCCATGCTCAAAATTTCCCGACTAGTTCCTAATCGTCCATTCGTTCACATTCGGTTTCACAGTCACAACAACCCTACCATTTAAGCAACGATTAAGGTTTTTAAACTTTCAAGATGATTGAAAGTTGTATCAGTGGACATGACAGATTACAGTTGTGGAAGTTGACAGAGCATTTTACACTTATATCAATTGCGGGAGTTGACAGAGCATTTTGCACTTATATATGACAGACTTCAAATTTGTATTTAGAGATCATTGTAAATCCTTATTTTTTTTCACATTTATGCTCTAAGCCTTGTAAAGCCTTTTAGGCTATTCCCAAAGCATTTATGCTCTAAGCCTTGTAAAGCCTTTTAGGCTATTCCCAAAGCATTTATGCTCTAAGCCTTGTAAAGCCTTTTAGGCTATTCCCAAAGCATGAAATTGATACTTGTATGATTGGGAAGAATAAAAACTTGAGGTGTATTAATGGGACTCATTGTACTTTTGATTTTTCAAAGTAATTGTAGTTTGTCAAAGTACTTAAAATTTGTGTTGTGCTTGAATACAGGATGGATCTTGAGGCTACAGCATTTGTCAATGGTATGACACTGAAATACAATGGAAGAATTTATGCCCCAAAGGACTTCACAAACTGGACAGTTGTTGACACAACAAAGAAAGCATGGTTCTTGGTCTTAAGTAAAGGAAATCTCATTCTAGTGATGACAAAGAGAGAGTTGGAGAAAGATGAGTGCGCATCAAATGTATCTTTCTCAAAGAGCAATTTGATTCAAGGGGGCACCTTAGTAGGAATAAAAATTGAAAAAGACAGCAGTACAATGATGATTTACACAAAGTCAAGAATGAGCAACAGATCGTTTCTTCTTTCTAAGAAAGATGCAATGCACTTTGTGATGCCGCCGCTAAAAGCACCTAGATTTCCTGAATTGGTTCCTGCATTGGAGATCCTTCAACATGTGTGGGAGGAATTTCCCATTGAGGAAGCAAGAAAAATGCAGTCAAAGATTATCCTTGAATACTTTCAGGGTGTCATCCAACAAGGTTCAACTTCATTGGAGGGACCTAAGGTGCAAGAATCCACACATGAGAAAGGAAGTGATGAGACACGCCATGTAGACCTGGTTCATGGTAATACAAATGAGAGAGGAAGTGGAGTAAATGAGACAGAACACATTGTAGCAATGGATGAGGGTCTTGTACATGTGGATGCTTACAAGGGATCTACATCTGAGACAGGAATTGAATTGATGGAGACCAGACATGCACATGCATCTCAGACAGAAATTGAATTGAGTGAGACACGACATGCATCAGCAGATAAGACAGGACATGCACACACATCTCTTGTTCATGGTATTACTCACTTAGATGGTGTAACTCATGAAGTTGATGGAATAACAGAACAAGTGAAGCCCTTAAGTATACCTAAAGTTGAGGCAATAGAAGAAGAAGTAGGGCGATCTAAAGAAATTCACATTGAGCCCCTAAAAAATAAACCTCGACGTCAAATGCAAAAGGCAAGTACTTCACGAGCTACAGTTCCAAGTCCTATAACTGGAAAAAGAGGTCGTTCATATACAAAGAAAGGGCAAAGAAGAGAAGAGGAAGAACATGAAGAGGATGCGGAGGGTCTTGAAATGGAGTCAGATCTAGAAGCAGAAATGTTATCAATGAAGAACCTAAATCTTTGCTTGAATGAGGCTGTGACAGATGAGGATCCAGGATATATATGGGGCCAGAAGACTCAAGTTATACATGCTTCAACAGTGGTCAAAGCAAGTGTCTTCACCAACAGCAGGACCTTAGATACAGCCTATGCTGAAAAGATTTTTCAGGCTTTGATTGATGGAAAAAAACCAGTTGTTTCTAATTTGGTACTCCATCCAAGAACATTTTGGCCAGTCATGGGAGATTATAGTCAATCCATCAATTTCTCTCAGCCTATAGATTTTGAGATGCAATTCACTGAGTTCCTCGGAAAACAAGTTCCCTCACTTCAAGAAGGACAGAGTTCAGTGAATGATCCAGAACGACATATAAGGGATGCCAAGAGAAATTTCTTAGCTCATTGTACATTTGAGGCAATAGATGGTCAGCACTATACCTATGCTTGTAATGAGCGCTCTCGAGATGCATACAAGAAAGGAGAAATTACTTATCAAAACTTCGTGAGTGTGCCTCAATTTCACTACTATTCTGCATGCATCTGTATCTTCAAGAACGAGAAAAAATATTTGATTGAGTCGGAAAGACTTAATCATGACATTTATGCACTACGAAAAATCACCTCCACTTCAGAGATGTTGCTCAAAGCTAGGACCATATGGAAAACTTTTAATTCTCCTTTGACCACTCTCAAAAGAACTGCAACTAAAGTGGAAGCGGATAATCTTGTTGACTTCTACACATGCTTGAGTGCCATTGTACCAAGGGGAAAGCAGGAAAGAGCAGAGGTGATTACAAGCTTCAAGACAGTAAGGGATAGGTATCAAGACTACACAAGCATACTTTTCCGTAGTGATGAAGTTTTTCATCAGGTCAAAGACGTGTGTCTTGCATGTGAGAAAGGAGATGTTACATATGAGGCTCCATCATTGATTAAAGAGAAGGCAAAGAAGATTGAGAAAAAAGAGATGACAGCTCGGATGTGGAGGCCTTTAAGAAACCTACCGGACAAATACGCAAGTCTTGCTGCAGAGAAATTAATGTCCAAAGAATGGTTTTTTGGCAAAAAGGATAAAGATCATTGCATGGAAGATTGCATCATCCAACAGGTCAAGCGTGATGCAGTAAAGAGTGCAATTGAATATTTATTGGGAGAAAAAAATATTCCAATTAGCCAATGTAAAATTGATCATAACATTGTGAGGCAGATGGCATCAGCTTTACCGTCAGCTAAACAGAAGGCTTGGGCGCATAAATGGGTGAAGGTAGAAGATGATGGATCTGAAATTACTCCCTCTATGAGAAGTGACATTCCGGAAAATGTGTATGCATATGCACAAAAAGTCATCAATAACCACACTCTCAGAAAAGAAAAAACTTTGAACAAGGGCTTTTATTTCATACATGAAATCATTTCAGAGTCTGGAAAGAGTGTTGAGTGCAAGGAAGTTTCATTGAGTGATTTTTTGTCCGACGACACTGCTTGGGAGAGACCTCAGCTTTTCTTTGTCTATGAAATATCACCGGATGACATCCGTCAACTCCTTGACAGAATATTACATACCACCATTGGTAGAGTGGGACAATGTAATATAGTCATATTTGCTGATAAAGATGACAAGGAACAAATGTCTGCTACCCTAGAAAAACAATATGGCAATGAGCTCAAGATTTACAATGGGATATACTCAAGAAAAAGGGACAAGAGAGAATGCGGTCTCAAGATACAGAGTCTAGAAACCTTTTTCTTGTGCATGAAGAGCCCTTATAATGATCACTCCTTACAAACAATATAAGAGGGAATGCAAAGAGATTGCAACTACTACTGGAAGAGCATGAAGCTCCAAGTCCCCTCCATCGCAACGCAAATCACTATGAAAGGCCAACAAAAAGTGCTGATCTTTTAATTAGTATGATGGAATTTTTGCTACCGTCCGGATGGGAAGTCACATTGTGCCGAATGGGACATCTATTTGAAGCTCTTATCAGAAAAGGACACAATGTAAATATTATTGAGAGCCCTGCTTGCTTGGAATACCTTGATACTGTGGCTTCTCTCACAATAAAGTTTGATAAGAAAGGTCCGATCTCACATGAAGAATCTCACATGAAGAGGATGACATAGAGCAGATCATGTATGATGAGAGCAAGAAAGATGATGAAAATGATCAAAGCTCTGGATATAATAGTGAGGACACCAGCAATAGCAAGGAAGCAGAAGAAGATGGATATGACACTGACCTTGCCTCTGAAGGTTACATAAAAAGACCACGAAGATATGTAGAGGTATGAAGACTTATGTTTAATTTTCTTTATTCATTTAAAGGTCTTTTTAAATTTATAATTAATTTAAAATTTTGAATCTCATAATTATTTTATCCTTTTATAGGAGAAGGGAGAGGAGGAGGATGAGGAGGACATAGCTGGAGTAGAGAATATAGAAAGCTCATCTCAAGAAAGCACAGCTGCTCTAGCTATCCGTCGGATGACTCTAGAAAATAATCATACATTGCAGCAAATGGAGAAGTCATTTCAAGTTAGGTTTCAAGTTCGAGAACAACCTCTTACTTTTATATTCGATGAAGAGGACATTTCAATCCTCATAAACTTCAAGAAAGAGGTCAATGACAAGGTTATAATAGCCATCCTCAGGTTTGACACAAACTTTTTACTGACTTTATGCTTTTGTATTTCCATTGGATCAAATGAACTAATATTCTTTTCTTTTTATTGCAGTATGGTTTTACAACAGCTTCCGCTATATATACAAAGATGTGCATATATGGTCGATCCTCTTATTTCTAGTGTACTTAGCAATAAGCAGAAGACCATAGATGATGTTTTTAAGTGGTTGCAACCTATTGATTTGACTGCGGCACGAGTTATCTTTACCGCATATCACGAGGAGTGAGTATCAATCCCTACCTAGCTTATCTCTTACATTGTGGAGGATTATATCAAATAATAATTATTCTTAATTGATAATGCAGCTTGCATTGGAGCTTGGTAATTGTGGACATCTTAGCCAAGCAATGCTTCTTTGTCAATTCAATAGCATCTATCCATGGCAGTGTGTCAGAGTAAGTATAACCTACTTGTGTCATAATTATGTCAATGAGATGCATCCTATGCAATGCGCACATTCATTTATGTTTTCTATTTTGATGTGTAGATCTGCTTGAAAGTTGGTAAGTGCTATAGATGCACTTATGCAAATGGAGGGTGACTTGGAAGATCAAATAGAGTATGTAACATGCCCTGCACCGAAGCAGAATGATGACCACAGTTGTGGGTGGAGAGTTGGATTTAACTGCTTTTTGCTCCATTTATTGATAACGTGGTGGAGCATCCAGAGGAAACATTGGTTGGTACGCCCATAAGTTGTCCTGATGTAACCGCTGTATTGGACAAAATGGGGAGCTCTTCTGAGGTTAAGGTCATCATTAGCAAGCAACCTCGTGTTTTGACTTTTGGTAGCAAGGAAGTTACAATCCTCTCCAACCCTTTGAAAGAGGCTAATGACAAAGTCATGATGGCCATCCTCAGGTTTGATATAAACATCTCTTGACTTGATACTTCAATCATTTGATTCAATCTGCTTCTAACATTTGTTTATTTATTGTTACAGTACAGTTATATCTCATTTTCCTAGATCAGTACAGAATCGCATCTGTATGCTTGATTCTCTTCTTTCAACTGTACTTAGTGATACCAAGAAGACAATAGATGATGTTTGTTCAATTCTACAACCTTTAGACTTGGATGGCATACTACTTGTCTTTATGCCATACTATGAGAAGTAAGTATGGTCTCAATCTTTCTTTTACTCTCTTATTTATAATATTGTGTCAATTAATACTTAATATTGTGATAAATCTTATCGCTCTTTATTGGTGATGTAGTTCACATTGGAGCCTGATAGTATGGGACCTTGATGACAACCATTGTTGGTTTGTCAACTCAATTACAGGCTTTCACGGGGTGTTCAGGTAAGTGTTCTTTTATCATATCATTATGAACATGCATCTTACTATTTACTACACAAATTCACTTTGTCATATGTCATGATGGACAGGTCTGCAAACAAGTTAGTTTCTGCGATTATGAAAATCAGGGAGCATCAAGACCAACCAAATTTCCAGACACACCTCGCAGTGGAGCAAAAAGACATGTTTAGTAGTGGGTGGAGAATTGCCTACAACTTCATGTTGTGTCTCAATGAAATTTTTGAACATGTCTCCATAGAAGCATATACCAAGCTCGAGCTACAAGATTTTGTGGCTAAGACTGTTCACTATCTAACTGCTATCATTGGGAAACAACATGATGGACTCAATGAAGAACCTGAGGGAGCCAAAGAAAAAGAAGAGACAATTCAATCTCCTTCTGTATCACATCCTCAAGTAGAAGCATTATAGTCTACACTTGAATTAGAGACTCAATGCATTCTTCCTACACAAGAAGTGAAGACTCAATGTGCATCTACAACATCACATCTTGTAAAGGAGGAAGAGATTAAGTCTATCCCGATTGCACCAGAAGTAGAATCTCAATGTACACCATCCACATAAGTAGAGACTCAATGTACTCTTAGAGAATCACAGCCTCAAGAGGACTCATCAGACTCTATTCAGTTGTAAAACATGTAGAAAGAAACATGAGTCCTTGAAGATTTTTATCTTGTTTGTATTGATTAATGATAGTGTTTTTAAAACTTATGTTAAATGTTGCAATACATTAGGATATTTTATGATATTTATTCATTACAATACATTAGGTTTTACTTTTTTGAAAGTCTAATTTATTATGTACAATAAATATCTTATGATGAGAATCTAATAATTATATCATTCTTATGTTCCATCACTTTATTTTATAGATTTCAATGTACTCAAAATCTATCATTTATTATGTAGAGATTCTAATAATTACTAACTTATATTATATTAAAAGAATATCTCATGATGAGATTCTATTAATTATATCATTCTTGTGTTCCATCATTTTACTTTATAGATTTCAATGTACTATCACTATCTTATATGTCTCAAATGTCTCCCATTACGGTCTTGCATCCCATCATTTTATTTTATAATGTCTCGCATTACGATCTTGCATCTAGTCATCTCGCATTACGGTCTTGCATCTGTAGTTCTATAAATTCCCTAGTAGTCGTTCATCTTCTATATCTCACCCGCAGCAGACACTTCTTCCACTTTGCTCTTCTTACCTTACTCCTCTCCTCAAGCTTGCTCCTTCCTCTACTCAAGCTTGCTCCTTCCATCTTGCCCGCAGCCTTGCCTCCTCTTCTCAAGCATACTCCTTTCATCTTGCCTTACCTCCTCTAGTTACCTTCCTCACTCTCGTTACCTTCCTCACCTCGTTCGTCTTCTATATCTTTGCTCACTCTCGTTAACTTCCTCACCTCGTTCGTCTTCTATATCTCACCCGTAGCAAAAACTTCTTCCACTTTACTCTTCTTACCTTACTCCTCTCCACACTTCTTCCACTTTACTCTTCTTACCTTACTCCTCTCCTCAAGCTTGCTCCTTCCATCTTGCCCGCAACCTAACCTCCTCTTCTCAAGCATACTCCTTTCATCTTGCAGCCATTATGGATCTTTTTAAGGTAATCGATTCTGTCGAGCAAGCCATTAGTAGCCTCAAAGAATGGATTGCCGAGAACCAAGGAAAGAGAGAGGAGAGAAAGCAAAATCCAGCTCCATTAACCCAGTACGAGAAGGATGACTTTGCTTGTCAGAAGGGCTTAGAGAAGGAAGAGGAAAGAAAAATAAGTATGGCTACTACTGAAATAGATAAATTGCAGTCATATAGGAGAGAGTTGATAGACTTTCAAAGTGAGATATCTTCGCATGTGGCTCGTTATGGAAGATTTTCCCCCGAGGAAGCGCAAGCCATTCGGAACAAACAAAGTGTTATGCAGGAGAAAATTCATTAATCCTTACTTCTCTTCTATAATTTTAACTACATCGATGAGGAAGAGATGAGCTCAGCTCTTGAATGGGTTGAATTTAGGCTAAGGACTTGAAAATAGAAAATTCATCAAATTGAATGGCTGTAGTCTTGAAAATCTCAGGCTTAACTTTTGAAGGTGTTTATTAACACCATTAAATATTAAGAGAGTTTACAACAACCGAATCTTATTTTTTCATGTAACTTATGTAGTCTTGAAAATCTCAGGCTTAACTTTTGAAGGTGTTTATTAACACCATTAAATATTAAGAGAGTTTACAACAACCGAATCTTATTTTTTCATGTAACTTATGTAGGCTGCGTTAAATTTTATAATTTTAGTTTCATGTCCTTAAAAAATATATTAAAAAATGCTTGTTTTTATGTTTTTATATGTGCTTTGAAGATTGGGTTTTTCTTAAATTTTATCTGAAAACTAGTCCAAAAGTATATGTAAAAATGAATTTGTACATTGACAAGTCCAAAATTAATGAAATAAAAGTTACACATGTTTGTGTGTGTCACACAATCATGCACGCACGTAGACATGCTCACAAGCATGTGGACACACTCTCGCATGAATGCATGCACGTACGGACACACTCACATACTTGTACGTGTGCGCGCATGTACACACACACTCATCCCCTTGGGAACCCTTGTATTTCTTTGTGTTTATCAGTACTTTGAGGACCTTGGCAACAAGACTCATTATTAAAATTATTGTTTATTAACTATACTTATTCCAACAAGATCGTAGGTTTAGGGTTTAGGGTTTTGTCCCATGATAATACGCATGGATGAAGCAAGTATTATTATACTTGATTAACTAATTTTTTGAAATAAGGAGAATTGTAGTTTTTATAATGCCTTTCTTGATCTTTGGAAACTTTTTTCACATGTGGTGTAAGGATCACATTGTCCACTTGTGGCCCACATTGAGGATGGATAGGGGAGAGTTTTGGTTAATAAGACCTTGCTTTGAATGTTTTTATTGCCTCGAGTTTGCATGAGATATGGAGGGGATTTTTTAGATGGGAAGACAAAGGGGTATCCAATGCTCGCACCTTTGTCATACCCTCGCACCTTTGTCTAACCCACTTGACTTTAACGAAACACAAGGCGTGTGCGGTCTTTCTCAGACTGCGGGTTACACCAGAAAAAGAGAGAGGATTCCCTTATACATTTTTTCCTTTGTGGGCCAGCATATTTTGAGAATTCAGTGCCAAAGTTTGAATATTGCTAATCTAGATTGAGTGACGTGCATGACAATTGTGTGACAACATGGAGCCTGACTGCCCCAACATGTATGAGATGTTTTAACTTTCATCTTATTGTGATGGTGCTAGATGAGTTGGTACACTTCTCCATTGGATTAACAAAGTAGAATCTTTGGCATGGTATTGTGGATCGACCATATGGTGTTGGCAACTTTGTAAATCACGCCTTGATGGACTAACAACCATTTCTTGTAACAACCCATTTTCTTTGATATGGGGATGCAAATAAAGCTTATGTTTACTTGTATTATTTCCATGCACACCTCCATGATTATGTGAATATGGATACACTATAATCGAATCATTATGGCTTGTACTTGTACTCGTGATGGATGGATTGGTTGTGGAATGGGTTTACAATGAATGATGGTTATTTTGTATGAGAACTGGGGTTAGTAGTTTTTTACTTGAGGTAGGCAACGCACACCCTTGTATGATCATCATGAGATAGCAAAAATCTTATTACTAGTGATTGTACATGTTACGCCAAGTTTTCACAAGAGTTTTAGACCTGACAAGGTTTGGTGGTTAGGAGAGACATCCAGGGGGTACTCGTATACTTCTCTCTATTTTCACTTGGAATTTTGATATGAATCATGTCTATCATATAGGATTGGTTCTCAGACCCCTTCTCATGAGAGAGTTGACTTTTTGGCCATTATTGGTAGGGCAAATGGATCACCCTTGTTCTATTGTGGATGTTGGGTATCAATTTGTATTTAGAACATGGTATGAATGGATGTCTTTGCACTCCCATAGCAAAGCAAGAGGATTTATATTAGTTTTCTTGCATCCATTGACCAAAAAAAAGCCGATTGGCTTCGGTTGGAATATGAACCCATAACACTCTTATACTTCTACTATTGGAGCCCTCACTAGACTGTAACTAGGGCTCAACATTAAGAAAGATCCAATTTGTACTCTATTGATAATAAATGAGCAAGCTTACTAGCTTGGATGGGAATATGGACCCATTGCGCTTAGACTCTTATACTTATTTTATTTTAATGGATGGAATTGTTGACCCATTACACTTTTACACTCTTATACTTCTTTCACTGAGACTCAATGGACAACAACTGTGGCACAACTTTAATGAGGATCCTTAACATACTTTACTATTGTAGGGTAGTAGTCTCTACCCACACACATGGGAGGCTGTTGCCCTTGTGTGTTGGTGTGGGTGGGCCATACACACACACACACACACACACACACACACACACACACACATACACACACACACACACACACACACACACACACACACACACACACAAATTTGATTAGTAAATGTATCTCACACACAAACACTTATTTCTTTACACACACACCCCCACAAATTATTCTTTCATTTTACCCTCGTGAAATCTCCCTTTACACCCTCTTTTTAACCACCCCACACACCAAGCCCACTAATTGTCCCATACCTCCTCTAATCCCATCTCAACCCATGCACTCATTCTCTTTCTCCACTTGTGACTTAAACTTCACTTGTGGCTTAATTTTTTTTAATTATGTAAGAAACCATATGGTTGTCTATATTCCTAGGTAAAGCGATAACAAGCCGGGGAGAACACGCATTACGTGTCTACCCAAATGTAACTATGATGTTCTAACACCTAGTTTGTTTGGATGGTGGCACATAAGTGGACCCCGACCTTGGAACTTGGACTGCTTGAGGATTCGACATCTTTTCTCAATATTATGTTTATCAAACTCAATATTATTAAAAATTCTTAATTTTGATCAAAATTTTTACAAACTCTAGTTGTTGCATTTTTCAACTTAGATGTCTCAAATATTTTTTTCTTATATGTTTCCCTTTTTTTACTTTTTATCCAATTGATGGAATTGATTGTATGGCTCAATTATTGATGGGACTTTTTAATCTAAACACATGCTTTGATTTCCCAACTAGCGGGGCTAGTGCCATACAATTAATTCACATCCATTGGATAATTCTTTAGCATGGATAATACCTAGTCATTTTGTGATCCACCTTATTTTTTACTAACTTTGATATTTATTTTGCAGAAGTGGTTTACACATTTACTATTGGCATCATTTTTTCATTTTGACACTTATCATACAAATTTACTTTTATTCACTTATTGTTAGTAGGTGGGGAGTAAGTTCCACGTGGTGGGCTTACTCCCCACCATGTGGTCTTACCCTCTGGGTTGGAGGTGGGCCACACACACACACACACACACAATTTGATTAGTAAATGTATCTCACACATACAAACACTTATTTCTTTACACGCACACACACACACAAATTATTCTTTCATTTTACCCTCATGAAATCTCCCTTTACACCCTCTTTTTAACCACCCCACACACCAAGCCCACTAATCATCCCATACCTCCTCTAATCCCATCTCAACCTATGCACTCATTCACTCTTTCTCCACTTGTGACTTAAACTTCACTTGTGGCTTAAATTTTTTTAATTATGTAAGAAACCATATGGTTGTCTATATTCCTAGGTAAAGTGATAACAAGCCGGGAAAAACAGGCATTACCTGTCTACCCAAACGTAACTATGATATTCTAACACCTAGTTTGTTTGGATGGTGGCACATAAGTAGACCTCGACCTTGGAACTTGGACTGCTTGAGGATTCGACATCTTTTCTCAATATTATGTTTATCAAACTCATTATTATTAAAATTTCTTAATTTTGATCAAAATTTTTGCAAACTCTAGTTGCATTTTTCAACTTAGATGTCTCAAATATTTTTTCCTTATATGTTTCCCTTTTTTTACTTTTTATCCAATTGATGGAATTAACTGTATGGCTCAATTATTGATAAGACTTTTCAATCTAAGCACACACACACTTTTTTTGTGTGTGGAATCTCTCTCTCTCTCTCTCTCTCTCTCTTTCACACACACACACACACACACACACACACACACACAACACACACACACACACATACACACACACATGCACATGCAACACACTTTTGGTAACCCTTGTATTTCTTTGCATTTATCAGTACTTTGAGGACCCTAGTAAGAAGACTCATTATGATCTGTGTTTTTTAACTATACAGATTCTGACAAGACTGTAGGTTTAAGAGATGGTATTGAGGAGAATCTCTATATTTTATTCCCCAAGATAATACACATGGTTGGGGCAAGCATTATTATACTTGATTAACTTATTTTCCAAAATAAGGAGAATTGTATTTTTTTTAAATGCCTTTCTCGCTCTTTGGAAACTTTTCCACATGTGGTATAAGGACCACATTGTCCACTTATGGCCCCTATACTAAGGACAGATAGTGGAGAGGTTTGGTTAATAAGACATTCTTTGAATGCTTTACTGCCTTGGGTTTGCACTAGATATGGAGGAGATAGAAGGATATCTAATACATTACTTTGAACGATACACAAGCAAGGCACATCTAGTATTTCTCGGACTACACATTAAAAAAGAGAGCAGGTTGACACTACAAACCTTCAAAAGTGAGAACTTTGAGAAAATAATTAGGCCTTTTCAGTATTTTCTATTTTGGTTGGGCAATCCACCTCAACTAGTGGCCATTCCTATAGATCATCACTTGGTTCCCATGCCTGGGGAGAGAGGAGACCTTTGGACAATCATTTACGTATGTGTTTTCCATGCGATGATGCATTTAGAAGATCCAATTAGCCATACACTTATGTATCTAACCACTCTAGTGTTGGGGTCTTTGCCATATGGCCAAGCAAAACAATAGATGTTCTACATGGGTAGCACAATGTGTTAGTAGGGTGGTGTTGCCTGTGGGCAATCATCCTCGGATGATGCATCATTAGATAGACTTCATTCATCCCATGCTCAATTGAGGCTGAAAAGTAGAAAACCCTTTTCCAATGTCATTTGACCCCCAAGTGAATGGTGTGAACGAAGCCAAGTTACTATGCTTTGGGCCATGCTATACTAAGGTTAGAAATAGAAGATACTTTTTTGTCATTATGTGACCCTCAAGTGAGAGGATGTAGGTGGGCGCCAAGTGGGAAGGAACGAGTTACTTTGTTGAAGACATGAAAGAAAAAATCATTTTGCTAATATAAGGGAGAAACTCACATACCACATGACATTGAATATTGCTTGCTCTTTTATCCCAAGGATGATGAGGACATAATTAGCTATGTTGGGATACATTTTTAGGATAATGCCCATGTGGTGTGGTGTTTTAGGGATTCACTAGCTGCATTCATTTACAAAACCAATGATAACCTCTTTCATATCTTTTTTTTATATTAGGGCAGTGCCCATGTGGTGTGGTGTTGCAGATTGAGTTGGTCCTATAATACATAGAGTAGTTTTGGAGAGTCTCTTTCTTCATGCATGATTTTAATGAGATAGAATGTACTACCTTTCATCCAAGGGCCTATCTACATGAGGATGAGATGCATCATGTCGTGAGGTGAGGTGAATAACTGGTGGGCGATTAAACCAAACTCAAAGATCCCTCCTTTGGTCAACATTTTGGACCCTAAACATGACTGCTTCACTTGTCTAACTTGTCATTTATAGTTTGATGGATTGGCTCCTAGGACATTGCTCCTAAAAGAAAATGCAATCCCCCTTGTGACATATTGGATTACATATTGCAGTTCTATCTTCACTAGTAGTTCAGATTGCACTTGATACACATAGTGCTTTTGTAGTTGATTCACATAGTATTTTCACAGGCAATTTGACTACAGTTTTAAATCATGTCTACCAATAGCAACCTCATTTCGTAGACATTTGCTAGGTTAGACAATTCCAATTACAACACATGGAAATATCAAATGGAGATCATTCTTGTACTTCAAGACAATTGGAAGGATGTAGATGGGTCTACACATAGACCATCTAGTGCACCTGTAGCAACTCCCACCATTGCCGCAGCACAAGTGGCAGGGTCTACATCTGCACCAGCTGTGTCCACATCTATAATACATCCCACCATTGCCAAAGAATTGGAAAAATGGGACAAGAAAGACAAATATGCATATCATTTGATCAAACAAAATGTGCAAGATGTCATGCTTGGCTGGCTTAACACAATGAAGACATCCAAAGAAGGATGGGATATGTTTGCAACTTTTTATGAGTCTAAGAACACATCCAAATTATCATACTAAGAAACCAGATCAATTGGAGTTTTCATGCAACATCAATGAAATTGGTCATGCTTACATACTCAAGATCAAGGATTACAATAATAAACTTGCAGTAGGAGGAGAGACTATAAATCCCACAGACATGGTTTAAGTCATCCTGAATGGACTAGCAAAGGGATATGAGAACCTAGTCTAGTGTATTGCCATTCAAAGGTAAATTCTGACACTAGAAGAGATACATTTAGTGTTACTTGGTGAAGAACTCAAGTTTAGGCCATTCAAGCATGAAAAGGTAATTCCATTGATCAAGCATTCACAGCCTTAGACAGAGGTAGAGGTAGAGGTAGAGGCAAATGCATAGGTAGAGCATCTCAGAGAAGGGTTAATCATCATCATCATCAAAATCAAAATGAAAATCAGCATCCTCAGTAGCATCACCATTAGCATCTAAGAGGAAATCATTTCAATAGAGGGAGAGGGAATGCATTTACCAATGCATCAAGGAAGAGGGAATGCATCCAACAATGCATCAATTATTCAGTGCAACTAGTTGTTGGCTCTTTCCCATGGGTTCTGAAGGAAAAGCAAGGTACTATCAATATGCAAGGTTCCGAGGCTTTTTGTCACCTATAGATATATCGGTGTCATTGTTTGTAGTATAAGTGTAGCTTAGGACCTCATGTCATATTCTGGTGAGAGACATAGGCTTAAGTCTGGTAAGTAAACATCATGCACGTTTGTATGAAAGTAGCATGCATCATTATGATTGGGGTAATGAAGGCTTTTGCCTTCATTGGGGGTTGAAGGGTTTAGGAGGAGGTTTAAGGGTTAGAGGGAGGTTCCAAGGTTTAGAAGAAGGCTCCAGAGTTTAGAAGAGGGTCCATGGTTTAGAAGAGGTTTCAGGGTTGAGAAGGGATTTAAGGGTGAGAAAGAGGATCTAAAGGTCAGGGTAGAGTACATGGCGGAGAACTCGTCTCCCTCGTAGATCATGGAGGTCAAGGGTTGAGGGACTAAGGGGTTAGGGGGAGCATAGGAGTGTGAGAGGAGGAAGGTGTTAGAGCATGGCCGGGGGGGTAGGAGGAGAGGGAGGATAAGGGAGGAGGAGGGAGGAGGAGAGGGAGGAGGAGGAAGGAGGAGGGAGGAGGAGTTGGGAGGAGGAGTTGGGAGGAGGAGAGGGAGAGGAGGGGTTGCAACGTTGGAGGAGAGGGGAGGAGGAGTTGCAAGGTTAGGACATGATTTTGGGCATGGAGTGCAAGGCAGCATGGACTCTTGGGCACAATTGCTTGGAATACCAAAGTAGAACTCAACACAATGCTCCAAAGAGTCTGGGATTCATTCCATTATGGGGTATTTATACAAGTTGGAGAGCTTCTCTCTTTGCATGTAGGAATTGTAAGATATTCTCTCTCTACATATAGAACTTGCATCTAGGATGCACATATAGAAGTTGCATGTTGCATGTAGGAGTTGCATGTAGAAGTTGTTGCATGTAGGACTTGCATGTTGTTGCATGTAGGAGTTGGGTGTAGACAATGCATGTAGGAGTTGCATGTACAAACTGCATGTAGGAGTTGCATGTAGAACATGCATGTAGGAGTTGCATGTAGGGCTTTGCATGTTGAAGTAGCATGTTGAGGATTCCTAAGGGAGATTATATTCCTAGCCTTATGTAAGTACAAGTGGAGCTTTGCCACTACTCTACACACAAATTCTGTGCTACTTAAGTCCATGTTGGCACAGAGATAACATACCCCCGGATTCATTTAATTACCCATCCTCAGGTTATGGCTTATTGTGATCACAGATTTGGGATGCCATGTACGTAACCCAGTGACTATGGAACTTGGGGCATGCTACTTGGGGACATGGGGGAGAAATATGGAAGATTGTTAGTTGTGGGAGGGGAATCAGAGGGGAGGGAGGGAAGAACTGGTCAAATGGTTTCAGTAGCTTGGTAATCCTTGAGGGTACGATTAGCAAGGGAAGGGCAGAAGTTAGGTGTAAGGGTTTGGTAAGTTTGTGACTATTGGGTTAGTTGAAAGTGGTGAGAGGCATGAGCAAAGAGACTATGAATGGAGTAGATGTTAGGGCTGGAGCTCAGGGAAGGTTAAGAGGGTGGTAGCAGCAAGGGTAAGTGAGGCTATGATGTTGGCATAGAGTGTGGTTAGATATGGGAAGTTATATGTGAGATAGGCAATGTCATCCTTCGACCCTTCTTTTTGTTGGTGTGATGGGATCATCAGCTACAAGGGTGGGATGTTGGTTATGTCATGTCCTATAGATAATAGTGATGGATTTTGTAGTAATGGCAATAAACCAGTGATAACTATGAGGGGAGGTTTGCCCATGAGGCATGCATATGTGATGAAAGCATTTGTCATGAGTTCTATAAACCCGGCATGTGTAGACATGCATAAGATATTATTTTAATCTTCTAACAAGTCTTGGCAAATTTTGCGTAGAGTTTTTTTCCCTATGGAATGTTCCCATTTGATGTTTGGATGAGCAGATATGATCCTAAGTTGGAGTTGCTTCCATTGGATAAGCCCTCATGCTTTTAGGTGATCTTCTATACTCGCCGCTTCATCTCCAAACGATCCAGGATGATGGCAGCTTTTCGGAGGAGACTTACTCATGGAGATCTCGCCCTGCACACCTTCTTTTGTTTGCAGCCAACTTTGTCCATGACTTCTCCTCTCCAAGTGCTCTAGCAATTGCAATTCAAGCTTTGAGATGACTATCTTTCAGGATTGCATCTCATCCATTTTTTCCTTATACTTATGGTAGATGGATGTATATGCAATTACAGTTCAAGCTTTGAGATGACTATCTTTCAGGATTGTATCTCATCCATTTTTTCCTTATACTTATGGTAGATGGATGTATATGCCTCCTTAAGCTTTTTCATTTGCAAGGTGACCTTCACTTGTTGAGGAATGACTTTACTGGTATTGGACTGTTGGTCCAAGACTTGTGCTTGAGAAGTGTTGGCCTCTATAGCAGTGGCAAGTTGGTCCTTTAAGATTTGGTAGTTACTTGTAAGCTCTTCAATGCTGAATGTGCATACAATGTTGCCAAATATTGTTGCATGTCTTCAAGATTTTCTTGGCAATCCTGGAGCTCTTCTTCTTTTTGGATTAGAGTGGGTTGAGCTTGTGCTAGTTCCTCTGCCTACTAAGCATGTGCTGAGGTCAAGTAGTCATAGGAGTTCTGTTCAATTGCCATAGCTTGTACTGCTGTTGTCAGCTATATTTAGCTCTGGTGAAGGTTGGAGGACACATCTCGCATTGCCTTCTCTTGAGCATGGAGAGCTTGGTTCATGCGCACTTCTTCAACCTTGTATTTGTGCCCGAAGTGCCGTGACCTCTAGTATGGCAATTCCATGGAATTGGTCTTGGATATCTCCTATAATTTGTCTTTTCAATTCTCGAGCATGATCCTCCTAGGCCAAGCTAGTGAATAGTTCTGACATTTGAAGCATTTGGCTGGCTTTATGATGGAGAATGACAGACGGCGATGAGGATTGACGATTCTGTTGATATAATTGGTGCCCATGTAGCCATCCTAATGATTCTATAGTACTTGCTGGGGGTTATTCCAATGGTAAGTTAACCACATGGTTAGAGTAGTCGTATTATTGATTTGGCACTAGATCTCCTTATTGCTCATTGACTAGCATGATGTTGACGGGTGGTGCTGATGCTGATGTAGCCTCAAGATCTGGCTGCTACTGTTGATGTAGATATATTGGTTGCAACCATGCATCGAGCTACAGCATCTCATGGGGAAATTCTTCATTTCCTACCTCTAGAATAGGTATTTCTTCCGAGGTATCTACATTTGCCAATGTGATAGTAGGAGAAGGTGGCGTCAGCTCCCATGCCAGTGATAAGGGGGTGTCTAGATCCTCAAAAGATTTTGGCGACTGGGGTAGAGTCATTTCTTTTGTTTTATCTCATTACTGATGATTACAGCCAAGAAGTGTGGAATCTTGCATTTTTGGCTAGATGAACCATCTAGTTTCTTTGTGAAGAAGATGACTAACTGTTGGATCCAATCTTGCTTTAGTTGCCTACTCAGCAAAAAAAATGTGCGGAGTGGGAGGGATTGATTCTTGACATACTTAACCCCCAGGATTGTGGATATGAATGTTGTTGTTTCCTTGAGTCGAGGGTTAATGATGGTGTGAAGTAATATCCTATCCCTATGGAACTTGGTACCCTTGGTGAGGAGAGGCTATATTTTGAGAAATTTGTTGACGGCAGGCCTTGTGGGGTATTTTGAACCTTGAGTTGGAAGTAATAAATCCCTTTGAATCACTATACTATCACGAGTATAATATTGAGTTGGTTTTGATGTATAGTGATGGTGTCGTACTTCCAACCTGTGCATCGCTAGAGTGGTAACAATGGAGAAATTATGTGATGTACGTGGTCATTGTAGGACTATCCTTCAAGGATGTTAGGATCTCAAACAAACTGCCAAGACCCCTTTGCTCTAAGAAAGCTTTTGCTGCATTGGAAAGAGCATAATTTGATGTAGGTGGCCACACAAGATCCAAGCACTAGGCCTCATCAATGATTGTGTAGGCCGGTGGTGACTGGGGTGGCATTTCTACTTCTTGTGTTTCCATGTCATGCACATAATCCTCATCAGAGCTATTGCTTTGAACCACAAATGGTTGTGGTTGCCTTGGTTTAGAGGAGGTAGATGGTTGCAAAATCTTGAGGGGGTCGTGTGGCTGAGACAGTGGGCTCTTTCTTTACATCCTCTTTAGTGGTGGCATTGTTTTTGAACGTGCATCCATGTTGATATTGGTGGGTATGTAGGTATGACAGTTGTGTGTGTGTAGTGTGAGAGATCTTCTTTTAGCACATGATTTGAGAGTGTGGAATGAAAGTGTGCGGCACAAGTATTCATGCAATCGACTGTGTCTAAGAAAAAGCATGTGAGTGCGCGTGACCTAATAACTAGGTAGAGACTAGCTATATGCTTTTTTTTTTTTTGGGATTTCATAGGGCACCTAGGACTCAAGCCTCACTTCTAAGCCTTATGTTGAAATTGGTTGATGATGCCTATATGTGCGAAGACGTACATGTGCCAGTGAGTGCTCGTGATACAATCTAATACTAACTAAGGAAGACTTGGGGTTCCCAAATCTTCATTATTCTCCGGCTTGTGTGTTGATGTAGTATCACTTCAATTGGCTCTTGTTTATGGTTGTCTTGAACTGGACTCCATCCAATGTTTCTAGTAGCAAAACTCTAATGGGATTCATTTTTTTTACTCAATAAGGTCCATGACTTGGATACTTGAGTTTGTCCTTTTGGACTTTGGCATTGTATAGCAAGACCAGGTCACCTTCCTTGATGTCTTTGAATTTAAGGTTTTTGTAAAACCATGCCTTTTTTCTATGGTTTTCTAAAATATGGACGTGTACATGGCACCTTTGATAGAGGAGTTACAGATCTTATGGAAAGGAGTGCGGGTCTTTGATATTTCCAGAGCTCCTAGACATACCAATGATATTTTGGTCAGGGGTATCTTGATGTGGCCCATGCATGACTACCCAGGATATGGAGAGTGCGCAGGTACGTGGTTGTGTCTCTACATGTATAATATAGGATTATGATTTTATGACTCTCTTTCGCATGCATGTCTTATACTAACACATTCATGCACGCCTGTAGGACTTGTTACAAGTGGGTACAATGCTTGTCCTATTTGTGGATCGGGTTTGAAAGCGCTTGCACGATACTCTAAACATATGAGGAAAAATGTTTATGAAGGTCATGCTCGATACCTTCCACTAGACCATCTCACGCATGGAGGTCAGCTTGATCCACCACCATCATATTTGAAGGCAAGTGAGTAGATTCAGGCTTGGAGGGAAAATTGAGAGGAACCTCCTGCTGGTATGAAGAGGATATCGATCTTTCACGAGCTTCCTTATTGGGGTCAGTTACAAATCAATCATCTCTTGGATCCCATGCATATCTTCAAGAATGTGGGGGCTACTATTTGGGCACACTTGGTTGGTTCCAAAGACTCGATAGGAGTGCGAGAAGACTTGCGTGTTATGAATAGGATGTCTCGTTTGTGGCCCCAAGTGCATCTTCGGGAAAAGTTATCGTCTCAAAAGCAACATGGATCCTCTCTACGAGGGAGGAGGCAGTGGTCAAAGGTGGACATTGCCTCTTTTCAAACACCCACATGGTACATGTGTTGCTTGAAAGGAGCATTTTCAAAGGACCATAAGCTTAGTGGGCTCAAGTCCCATGATTGGCACAAGGTCTTATAGGTACTCTAAGCTATAGGATTAGTGTACCGATAATTGTGATGCGTTAGCGTAATTATGATTATGTTATATTGTTGACATGACTTCTTTGTTGCTTTGATAGTTCATCCTCCCAATTACAATAAAAGGGTGCTTACAAGAAGATGTTAGAAATGCTATATTCAAGATTAGTGGTATTGTGAGGTATGCTTACTATCAAATCTCATTGATTGCATTTTCTTCAATTTAAGCTAAATAATCTATAGACTAATTATGAAAATATCTTACATGGGAATGTGAAATAGGTGGATATCTCAAAAAGAGATCTCCATATCGAGCATCGAGAAGGCTAGGGTGGAATCCATCGAAGCCATATGCTTGCTTGAGAAGCACTTTCCCTCGAGCATTATGACAACTCAAGTACACTTGCTTCTGCACATAGTTGATGAGGTGGCTATTATAGGTACCGTTCATAGTCGGTGGATGTTTTTTCTCAAGCGGTTTATGAAAACTTTGAAGGGATTTGTAAGGCAAAGAGCAAGACCGAAAGAAAGCATGGCAGAGGGATGGCTTGTGCAAGAGTCATTAGTATATATCACGGAGTTTCATGCATCCATGGATCTCGAGATGCCGCATGCTTGGCATAACAAGGATGATGATCGCATCGTTGGTGAGGTTCCCCAAGGAAAAGGGATTGAAAGAAAGATCAGCGAAGAGCAAATGGAGAAATTTAATAAGTTTTGTATCCTCAATAGCAAGGAGATGCAAAAGTGGATTGAGAGATATGAAGCAGCCAAAGCAGAAAGAATAAATGCAAGGAAGAGATTCAAAGTAATGTACAGGTGATTGCAACCATATCCACGGGATCTTGCCCTTCTCTCCACTCACATGTCACTTGATTGGCTACAACTAGCTCTACTTAAAGCCGAATGCAATGGAGAGACAATAAACGAGCACAAGCGAGAGTTATCATCTGGATATATGATGCATGTAAGTTTCTTACCTCTTGACATAATTAAGTAATTATTTGTGGCGAGATACGCTATAAAATAGATGCATCCTCATTGTTTTAATGATGCTCTTTTGCAGTACATAAAGTACAGTGCATTATGGTCATATTATTAAAGCACATGGATCGAGCTCTCCTATGGATGCTAATCTACTCTTTTGACAACACTAATCTAAGGTGGATGAATTCTAAGAGTGATCGTGATCTATAACTCAAGTCAATTAGGTTCCAAGATAGATTAGCTTGGACTCATAAAGAGAATCTTGAGATAGTGCAAAGTGCTTGATTGATATTACTTTAAATGAACCTCCCTTTTATATGTGAGGGTACTTACATCCATATGCTTGCTCACATGAGGGATATCTCCTTCATGCCATGTGGCAGCTTGCCCTTTACTCATACCTTTGCTCTACATGTGCTCATGGCACCACAACTCTCAACACCTCCCCTTGGTTCCATGACCCTTTGGCTACTGCAAGGCTCCTGCAAGGTGGTCGGATGTGAGTTACAAGATCAAATCCTCCGCAGGGTGCTTGCATAGCTACTCTCAGGTGGTTAGGTTTGATTTACAAAATAGAGGCAAGGTTGGCAAGGTCTTTGTTTCTCAATACATTCCATTGATGTCACCTTTTGGCTCATGGCTTGATGATGATGTTGTGTAGTTGACCTGCTGACTCTTCAATCTGCAATCTTCTTCCTTGTGTCCTGGCTTCTTGCAATGGTGACACTTTGGTTTGTTCTTTAGTATGCAATCATTTTGATAGTGACCCATCCTTCCGCAATGGTAGCACTTCATTGATGTTTTACTGAATAGTGCTTGTTCTTCATTATAGCTATTGCATGTAGATGTTGATGTCGATGTCGATGTCTTCAACTCTCTTTCTTTTTTAAGAAGAGAGGATACAAACTCCTCAATATCTAGATCTGGCAAATTCTTCAAAGTAGTTGTCAGTACACTATACTCTGTAGGCATGCTTTTAAGGAGAATTGCAAGTGCATCTTTCTCCCCTACTTTTGCATTTATGCCTTCTAGTTGGGTCATAATGCTTTTGATTTTGTTGACAAATTGTGCCATGGATTCATTGAAGCCCATGTGCATACCATAGAATTCAATCTTGAGATGGATTTCTTGGTTTTTGGCTTTTGCACCAAACACTGTGTTCAACTCCCTCATGCATCCTTGGCATGATCCTTGGAGTCTATATGATGAATTATGTTTGGACCCAAGTGCAAACCAATGAGTGATAGTGCTCCTTCATCTTTTTCCTTCCAAGCGTCATTTTTTGCAATGGGTATGTCTTCTTTTACAATCTTCCAAAGCTTTTGATGCATCAGGAGATACCTCATTTGTGTAGACCAGGTGTAGAATCCTTCCCCAGTGAACTTCTCAATAGCTGGGGTGTGTATTGCCATTGCAAAGGTCTTACTAGTTGAAGTTACTTTCAAATCTAGCAATGTCTAATTGCATACAAAAAATCTGAGTTGACAAGCGTGTAGAGCTTAAAACACCAATTATTTTTCCTTTTTCGAGCATGTGCAAATTCTTTCTGGATTGCAAGTTATGCATTATCGAAGTTCTGTGAGGTCACTCGCCTGCAATCTCTGAGCCGCTTCTGAGCCGTTTGGAGCTCTCCTAAGGCAGGAGGAGTATATGGAGCTTCTGAGCACCGTTGGGGCTCGAATGAGTTTCGTTAAAGGCGTTGATGGCAACTGTAGCTAGAGCTCCTACAAACAGTCACTGCTGGTGGCTTTGAGCGAGGTGCTATAGAGAGGTCATATAGAATAGAAAACCTCTCTCTCTTAGAATAGAAAACCTCTCTACATCTCTTGAAAAACAGGAAGGAGAATAGGATGGATTTCTCTCTCTCTCAATGCTAGAAATCTACATCTAATCTAGGAGAGCTAAGACCTAAGCTCTAATACCAATGTTAAAGTGCATGGACCGAGCTCTCCTATGGATGTTAATCTACTCTAATGACAACACTAATCTAAGGTGGATGAATTCTAAGAGTGATCATGATCTATAACTCAAGTCAATTAGATTCCAAGATAGGTTAGCTTGGACTCATAAAGAGAATCTTGAGATAGTGCAAAGTGCTTGATTGATATTACTTCAAATGAACCTCTCTTTTATAGGTGAGGGTACTTACATCCACATGCTTGCTCACATGTGGGATATCTCCTCCATGCCATGTGGTAGCTTGCCCTTTACTCATACCTTTGCTCTACATGTGCTCATGGCACCACAACTCTCAACACATATGGATGACATTTTTGTGTAGAACACATTGATTCAAAGACAGTCACGTATGATTGTGGAGTCATGGCTAACTTCACACAAGATAGCCGAGCAAGTGCTTCGGATACCAATCTTCTCTCCTCGCAATTGGATTATTGTGGGACCATACGCGAAATCTATGAAATTGATTTCAAATGATTTAGTATTTTCATTCTTGATGTAAAATGGTTTAGAACTATTTACAACAGTCCCCATGCGACAGTGAGGAAAGACAGCTCAAAGACAGTAGCAGTTTCTTTACAATAGACTCCATAAACTTTGGACTAATGAAAGTGATACTTTTGTTCTTCCCGAGCATTGTGAGTAGGTGCATACTAATGATTTAATTAATCGAAGCTTTCATTTTTAAAGATCCATTGGTACATGTACTTAAGCATAATTTCATATATATAATTGATGGAATTTGACACCCATCTTCAATATAGGTGGTTTTTCATCTAGATCGTTCTGATCCAAGATGGTGGTACGTGATCCAAGTTGCATCACGAAGTAAGCAAAATTTTGAAGATAGAGATGTGAATATGGAGATGCCACTACCAATGCTGGATCCAATTGATCCAGATGGATCTAGCGAAGAAGATGAAGATCACAATATGAGCCAAGAGGAAGATGCGCATAATGACATCGTACAGGAGGACGATGGAGATCACGATATTGAGGAAGAAGATGACGATCATCAAGAATCACGACACTTTATTGAAGAAGATGATCAAGTCTTAGGTGAACATACAATGCCAAAGTACGGTGATGATATAGGAGATCAACTCGGTATAGAGTTGGAGATAGACTTGTTTGGTGTGCTAGACTTGGCTCAGGATGAAGCCATTGATGTAAATGCTCTTCATTGTTTTTTTTCATCTCGACATGAATATATGAGCTTCAAACTTGATGTACATGCTCTTGTACTTTTATTCTTTCAAAGGATCAAACATGTATGAAAGGAAAAAAATTTTGTCATTGGGAAAAACTATCTTTATAGGTCGGTATGGGGAAAAATACTCTCTGTAAGACACTCTACAAGTTTGGCGAGTGTCGCTATATAGCGACTCTGTATAAACATCGCTATATAGCGACAATTGCCTAGAGTCACTATATAGCGACACTTGACTAAACCCATATTGCTTACTGATGATTAGCCACCCGCGCGTGCTAAACATCGATGCTTAAGTGTCAAAATAGGACCCGTGTGCACAACAAGACAAAGCATCCACAGACGCGTTTACTGATCTAAAAAAGAAAATTACAGGTGTGTCTATTTGCATGTCTATTTGCGCGTCTAGAGACCTACGTCTAATGACGTGTCTATATAGCAGACAGATGCACGTATAGATGCGCATATAGACGCATAAATAGATGCTCTACTAAAAATTTTTAAAAATAGACAGACGCATCGTTAAATGCGTGTATAGACGCATTTATTAATGGTCTTATAGACTCCTTTATAGATGCATAAATAGACGCTACCTGAATAGATAGATGCATATATAGACGTGTTTATAGACGCACTAATAGACGCGCTACATAATATTTTTAAAATTTACAGAATGCTGTGTATGTTGTGTATGCTATGTAGTTACAGGAATCCCATTTCCACAATTTGTAATTCAATTCTTATAGCCAACCGCATTTTAATTAGCACTCTTGCAAGCACATCTAAAACCGACAATTACAATTCCAAATAAAACATTACAATTCCAAAACTTTTAGTTCACAAGGCATTAATTGATAGAACGTTACACAAGAAAATTGAAAGCTCAAAAAGTGCTTGTATGTACATATAGCATGAAGCTAAGCCACGTCATGTGGCTTCAAGTACAAAAAATAAGAGGAGTGTATATACAAGAGGCACGAAGCCAAGCCAGTGGCTTTAAGTACAAAAAAGAGTAGCTAGCACTACTTCTACGTGTTGAGATTGTGCAAGACGAGGGTGGAGAAGATGGGCTCGTGGATGGCACTTTGGTTGCTGCTTGTGAGCTCCTGCTGCAAAGCCATCTTCATTAGCTCTCGTTGCTCTTGATGGGCAGGACCAAGGAAGCAGCTCAGCCATGCGTTCGCCACCAAGCACGCCCTTCTCACTTCCGGCATGCCATTCCTCAGCCCCTTCGTCAATGCCTCCACCATCGGCCTTCCGTGCCCCAGCAGCGCACCGGCTGCCTTCTTCTCCCACTCCTCCTCCTCGCCCTCCACAGCTTCCTGCATGCACCCTCCAACGTCCGTCAAGCAGCAATTGCACTAACTAAGAACACAATGAGCGGTCGCGCAAATATGTTGCAGCATCTGAATCTGGCTGTGTCCTCTTTGAAGAGACGGTTCGAGTGGTGGCGGCGTGCGTTTAAATTTGCCCATATTTTGTCACGGATAGCCTTCTCCCCACAAAACCAGGGAAGTCCGAAATGCAGTCTGGTCCTATAAATAGGCAAGCACAATGCACAGAAGCTCCCAATAGAGCAATCGATCGAAGGTGAGAGATAGCTACCTGGCCGCGCGTCGTCGTTGCTTGTTTTACCAACCACGCCTCCACTTCTGACTTCCCGCATGGTGAAAACCTCCCACCGATGCTTTCTAGAACCCTGGCGGCAGTCAGGTTCGTTTCCATGCTGTCCGAAGAACATAGCGCTGCCACAAGGGTGTCGAGCGCCTCCTCTCTGAACATGCTGGGCTTGTAGTTTCCATCACCCTAAGAGAATGAATCACCTGCGGGGTTAAGGATAAGCAAAAATTACATGAAATGTGCAATTTCCAAACTATCATCTACGTCGTACCACCAAGTCCAATTGTAGCAGAAGTGCTGCTGCCGCAGGTCGATGCTCTAACGATGCGGTTTGGATATACACGATCAGCACATGCAAGATGTTCAGGAGGCCCTCTGCCCGAATTCGTCGGAGCGTTTCGATGCTGGAGCTTCTCCTGTAGATGAGCAACAGGAGTGAGAGGAAATAACATACATGATGCAGCGAAGTAGAAATCGGGATGCAAGTTTACACTCGGTACCTGTTCGTGCGCAGCAGCTGGGTGACGAAGTCAATGGCAGCCCTGAATGCACTCCTCCTGCACGCCGTTCGTTGGAGCAGCGCCACGACGGAGTCGGGCGGCACGAGGGGCACGATGAGCTGGAGGCAGTCGCCGTCGGCTTGCATGCAGCACGTCAAGATCGAAGCTGCGGCGACGCGCTCGTCGAGGAGGAGGGAGTCGAGGGCGGCGAGGAGGCAGGGGAGGGCATTGACGCGCATGAGCTGCTTACAATTTTGGCGGGTGTGTGGGTGGGCAGGGTTGGAGTCGAGGAGCTGCGCAATCATCATCAAAGCGAGGGAGCGGGGAGGGAGGGCGTGCGGGCGGTGGGGTGGGAGGTGGGGGTGGCTACGGTGGGCGATGTCGAGGAGGAGGAGGAGGATATGGGGGAGATGGAGGGAGGAGGCGGAGGAGGGGCGGAGGAGGTGGAGGAGGAGGGCGGCTTCGGAGAGGCTGCCCTGGCGAAGGAGGTTGGCGAGGGAGCGGAGATGGGGATCGGCCAGAAGAATTTGACGTTCAAAGCGCCGCCGATTTTTGGCGATGAGCGCCGCTAATATACACAACGAGAGGCGCTGCGCCTCCTGCAGAGCGGTGGCGGATAATATATGGAGAAGCTCGCTCACTAGTGATTGCTCCGCCGCCTCCTCCGCCGCCTCCTCCTCCTTACAAGCTTCCGACAGCTCCAATAGTACCTCCTCGCAGCTCCTTCCGCCCTCAGCTCCTCCCACCGCCGCCCTCAGCTCCTCCACCAGCCCCCCCACCTGCCTCCCCCCCTTCGCCACCTCCCTCGCCTCTCCGCCTCTCCTTTCATCTGCCCAGCTGCGCCTCGCGCCTCCACCATCTCCATCCTTCGATTGCTTCGCTGCTGCTAACGACGTCGCCCCCTTGCGTTGCAGCAGTCTCTCTTCCGCCGCGCTGAAAGAGCTCCTCCTTGCCTTCCTCGCCGCCTTCTTCTTCAGCCTGCAGCCGCCACGGCCGCCCACACTACTACATCACGCACCACCCATTTCGAAGCGGCCGCTGCTTTGCACACGATTTGCTTTCTAATTTGAAGGGTGTTCCGGCCCTATATATATATCGCCTCTAGTACTCAGAATTGAATCGCTTACCTCATTGCTGGACGCTCCTCCACTAACTCCTCCTCCTGCTCCTCCTTCGTTGCGCTCACTGATCTCCTCCCCTTTGGAACGTCCCAAGCAAATTCACTAAGACAGTTAGACATGCGCGTCGACTCGAGCCCCCCTCATGCCAAGCGCTTATACTGTCGAGTATGCTGAAGCGACAAACCGAAATCCTCACCTCCCTGTAAGTGCTGCTGCTGAAATTGGTGCTGTGCTCAAGCTGCAAACTAGGCACGTCGGATTCGGAGTCTTCGATAAGGTCGATCAGCCGCCGAGCCGCACCAGCCCGTTCACATGGGTATTCATGATGATTTGCCTTAGGTGTTGAAATCTCCGTCCCTGAAAAGAGCTTCATCCTTTCGACTGCAGCACCACAATCTGATCCGTTCTTCTCAGGCTTGCTTTTCAACCACGAAGCTGGCCGACGCTTCTCATGACCGGTTGGACCATCACTAGGGAGAAACACTCTTCCGTTCGAATTAACTACTGAGGCTTGGCGATTTTGAGATAGTTTCCCATGACCTGGCTGCGTGAAAAGGAGCAATTTGTGGAGTCTTGTGGAAAAATACTCTAAAATTTCGTGCGAGCTCGCACGCTAGATTCATAGGCAAAGCTGCGACAGCATCTACGACTCATTCAGAATCAGAGAAGGTTTATAACACATCGCAACCAAACCCTACAAATAGAGGAAATTCGCAACGCCCAACTTGGGCTCAAATTCTAGTTCCACGTTCCAGCTCTCTGCGCAACTTAAAAAGTTCGAATCTCGAGTACATAGAGCTTATAGTATGCCCGTGAAGTGCGTACCTTTCTGGATGGGGTGTAGGTAGTCGAGAACAGCTTGGCCGGGCTGGTGTTTGTTACAAAAGGGAAGAAAGTTTCCTTGGTTGACTCCGTTGTTGGCCTTCCCGATGCTAAATGTTCCCACGATGGCTTCATATCTGCAGGTTCATGTAACATGATTAAATGCCTCTCTAAGATAATCAGGCCATAACTTTTTTTGGATTTCCGACAATTTTTATCATATCTCGTTTCAACTCACAGGCTTCTCAACTGCAGCGGCCCTGCTCCCTGCCGTGTTCCCATCCATCCTCCCGGCGAGCTCATCGCTTCCGAACTGCTTTTACGACCTTCGTTAATCTGGTCTACATTGGTAGCTCCACTTCCCCTTGGAGTCGAGCCTTCTTTGGGTGAAAGAACTGCAGTTCCTTTCCTCAAGTGCAGCTTATCGCTTTCCTTGTTTCCCTGCAGTTCTTTTCGATCGTAGCATATGATTAATTCTTGATAATGTTGCGCGTATTGCTGTGTGCTCTCATTCAGCGTCTCTTCATAGAGATTGTAGAGTAGATTCATTTGCATGTTCTTCTCTGATTGCATGCGATCTTCCAGCTCCAACGATTGGCTAGGCTCGGAGCCGAACAATTTCAATTCACAGAATTCTACGATACTGGCTGTTTGCACCGCCGACTGTATGGGACTGCTCGGCAATGATTGTATGACCGCCGATGATCGACCGGAGCTTGTAATTTTTTTGGATTCTCTCTTGTACCAGGTTTCAATTTCCGCAAGATAGGGTCGGAAGAGCTGCTCCCAGAGCTCAGGAGCAAAATTCTGCCGGGCATGTTTCGGACAAATGACAAACACTTCGAGTAGATGGGCGGCAACCTGCTTTTGATTTCTCCGGAGTTTCCACACCAAGGCCAAGTACACATGTGCTAAGCTGATGATGCATGCATTTGGCACGTCATTGGCGCTGAGACCCTGAGTTTCCATTGATGTCAAAGCTTTCAGCATCTGCTCTGCTTTCGCAAGTAGCTCTCCTCGTTTTTCTTTCAAGACGCTACAAAAAGCCTGTTCTACGTAGTTTATTCCCCACTTCATGTACGTAAGCACTGTATGCTGGCTGTTCACTAAGGTGCTCTTTCCCTCTGGGTCGAGTTTTTTAAGATACTTTTCTGTGAGCAAGCCCCGTCTTATGCTGTCCAGCAAGAGCTTTCTGGCGAACCCATATAGCAGAGAGACGACTGTCTCTGTCGGCAACAGATCTAGTGTCGGAGGCCCATGGTCTCGTTTTGGGGAATGCTTGAAAGATTTTTTTGGAGTTGCAACCTGCACTGTCGAACAGATCACATTTTCAGTCAGTGACGCACCCTTCTTAGGCGTTCTGGGGGTGACTGGTGCCGATGGTCGAGCAATGAGCTTGAGCATGCTTCGTTGCGTTCTCGCCTTTTGATATGAAGGTCTACTATATATCAGAAGCAACCTGATTTTGTCACCTCTTTTGAGCCGTTTGTGTAAGAACCAACAAGATACTTTTAGCAATTCCTGGTGCGCACAAAGTAATCGAGCAGCATTCCGCCTCACTCTGGAGTATCTACGACATTGTGTTGTGTGATCAAGTGCACGAACACAGCAGCAAATTTAGAGGCTTGCACCGAGAGCGTCCAGACTCATCTATTCAATACGTCCCTGGAAAAGGAAGAGGGAGGAAGAGGAACACAAGCAGGGCGGTTGACAAGGGGTCACGAGATTGGCATATCAACATTGTGCCTGTTCACTGTTGAATATCAGGACTGGGCCCTAGCTAATCCTTCGACCGTTGACAGCTTGATTCCGTGCTGGTAGATCAATGCTTGCAAGTTTACAAAAGATCTAGCTTGCTTAACAACAGACATCTCCGGATCTTAGACCAATCCAATGGGATGTTCTGATCAATAGCTGCAGCGCAGGCTGAGCGGACTCCGGTTTTCAAAAAGATCACGTCAGGATCTGTCATGAATCAGACTCGCAATCAGTCCGCTTCTAGATCATAACGCACTGAACGCAGCTGCCAATCTATACGACGGCACAGGCGTTCCTGTCAATCCAGGCCCATGGCATTGTCTGAATTTGTCTCCTAGAGTTTCTTCCGTGGTCCAGACTCCATGGACCATGATAAAATCCGTCATTGCCGGTCGGTGTCCATGGCTGCCTGGAATTGTTTTTAAAACAATTCTAGTTCTAATTGTACCCGTGTCGTTGCCATGATAAAATTTAGAAGCGAAGAACAGATCTAAGGGAGCTTTCCCACTATGCCAGGGCTGGCAAATATGCTACGAGCCCCGGCAATGGCAAGCGATACATAGCTTCCGCATACTGGACCTGTTCTCCGAATGTAAAAGCTGCAGCCTGCATGAACTAAAAGCTGCCTGAACTAAAATCAACAAATCTTCCAAGACTCGTCAGCTTTCAGCAACCATTGCCAACCAAACTTCAACGTACGTCGACAAGCTGAAGCTGCCCAATGCCCATTGTTACTGACTCGAGATCAGAGGGCACGAGGCGACCGTGACTACTCACGGACGAGTTACCTTGCGAGAAATCCAAAGGAGAAGCGCATGGCAGGGGGACAAGTATAAAGATGCTGCTGACGCTGCGATCGTTCCTAAGACACTCGGACTAACTAATTTGACATAGATCATCTTTTTCTCTATTAAGGAAAGAGCTTCAACAACTTTGGATCGTTGGATTCCATGTAAGAAATATGGGCCATTGGATGTTTTTTCCGCTTGAGTGAACCGTTTCATTTCAATGAGTCCCTTCCAACCATTTTATCATCTTCAGCACCTAAGCCTAGGCTCACAGAACTATCTCCCTCCAAGGCCAACCTTCTCCCATTGATTTCTGCCAAGTATCTGGCTACAACACAGGTTGTGAGGCACATGCGAGGTTGTTGGCATCTGCAATATTGTTGTGTCGACATTGTGTCGATGAGTACCTTCGGTTCGTAATTACAATTTTGTAGAATGATGTCTACAGACGATCCTAGGCTCTCTCTAGGGACTGTCATTGGAACCTCACCGGATCATTTGTAGCCTTGCTTGGTGGCAAGGCGTCCAATGTTTTCTTTCCTTCGGATCCTTCGAAGAGATTACATAGGAATGTAACCTCCAATGTCTTCTTTGTTCCGGAGCCTTCGGAGAACTTGCTTGGCCTCTAGCATCCTACCTTTCGTCACGTATGAACCATCTTGAATAATCTGATTCTTTACTATAAGCATTACTATTCTCGGAGTCTATTATTTCTAGAGCTTTCCAAGGCCGACGTTTGTTTTGTCTTGTTGCCCTAGCCTATTTAATATCATAAGTCACATCATCCATATCTGGAGGGCATTTTACAAAATTAATAGATTCTCTCGATCCACCAAATCAAAGTAGTAATCCCCAATCAATAATGCCAACCCATGGACAGTGACCTTTGGTAAAATCTAGCATGACACTCAAAGGGTGTAGATCATAATGTTTAATTCCTGCGCTTGGTGTACATTTGCTAACGCATCAATCATTGCATGTATGATGTCTGGGGTAGCTTCCACAAATGCCTTTAATCTAGTAAGGTCTGCATCACCTAGCACTAAATTAGGTTCTCTCCTAGTGACTCATTTCCTTTCAAGCACAATACTTGCTTTCTAAATGTACCTTTCTCAAAGGGTAGCTGCATCATCATATCTCCAATACTCCCTCCATTGAAGTATGGAAAAATGTTGATTTAAGGTAAATCCTATGCACCTAACAATCCCTGGATGTGATATTTCCATCCCATATTCCTTATCAAATGACTTTAGGGTGTGAGATATGTCCCCTTTATAGTGCTTTGCTGCATAAGTGATACTTCGAGGAAAGAAAGAGATGTCATTGAAAGTGACTTTGAAGCACACCCCAAATGAGCCAGCACCAAGATTCTCACCCTCCTCTAAAGCCTCATGGAAGACACCTAACACAATTGAACAATCGGCATTTCTAAATGAATGTGCTTTGTAAGAAGCATTCCCATGACTACCCTCCATGGCTAACCATGCCTCAAAAGTTGGATCGTATGCGTGTTTTAATTGTTCATATCGCACACGCTTTGAAATGGTGAAATGTGAATCTACGTCTTTTGCCCTCTTACTTCTAGCCTTCTCCTATTTCCACTTTGAATCCCAGAAATCTAATTTTTCCATGTCAATATTAGTAGGTAATTCATCCCACTATTGACCATGTGACGCACTCCATCTTCATTCATTTCCTTGGAGATGGGAATCTCTCCCATTGTATTTGCTATGACCTGATCATTGTAGAAACACTCTATACACTACTACACATGGATCCTATTGCGATGTTTAAGTATCGTGCGGGGCGCTAATCATCGGTATGGGAAGCACGTCCCGTAAAGTGTCGCTATATAGCGACTTTAGCCAAATGCCGCTATATAGCAACGATTACAAAAGTCACTATATAGCGATGTTTATCAGAAATGTAAGTGACTGAGATACTATTTTATAGTGACGTTTTTCAGAGAGCTTTTTTACTCATATAGGCCTTAAAAGTTAGTTTTTTCCAATGATAATTTTTTTTTAATTTTCATACATGTTTGATCTTTTGAGAGAATAAAAGTATGAGAGAATGTATATCAAGCCTTTGAAGCTCATATATTCATGTCCAAGTTTGAGATGAAAGAAATCAATGAAGAGCATTTACATCAAGTGTTTCATCTTGAGCCAAGTCTAACGGGCCAAAAAAGTCTATCTCTAACTCTATACCGAGTTGATCTCCTATATCATCATCGTACTCTAGCATCGTACCTTCACCTAAAAGTACTTGATCATCTTCTTCAATAAAGTGTGGTGATTCTTGATGATCGTTGTCTTCTTCATCAATATCGTAATCTCCATCTTCCTCCCGTGCGATGTCATTATGCGCATCTTCCTCTTGGCTCATATTATGATCTTCATCTTCTTCGCTAGATTCATCGGATCAATCGCATCCGGCATTGGTAGTGGCATCTCCATATCCACATCTCTATCTTCAAAAATTTGCTTACTTCATGGTGCAACTTGGATCACGTACCACCATCTTGGATCAAAACGATCCGGATGAAAAACCACCTATATTGAAGATGGGTGCCAGATGTCGTCAATTATATATATGAAATTATGCTCAAGTACATGTATCAATGGATCTTTAAAAACGAAAGCTTCAATTAATTAAATAATTAGTATGCACCTGCTCACAGTGCTCGGGAAGAACAAAAGTATCACTTTCATTGGTCCAATGTTTGGTGGAGTCTATTGCAAAGAACTGCTACTATCTTTTCTAACTATTGCATGGGGACCGTTGTAATTAATAGTTCTAAACCATTTTATATCAAGAATGAAAATACTAAATCGTCTCAAATCAACTTCATAGATTTTGCGTATATTGGTTCCACAATAATCCAACTGTGAGGAGAGAAAATTGGTATCCGAAGCACTTGCTCGGCTATCTTGTGTGAAGTTAGCCATGACTCCACAATCATACGTGACTCTCTTTGAATCGATGCATTCCACGTGAAAATGTCATCCATATGACCATAATGCACTGTACTTTTTGTACTGTAAAAGGGCATCATTAAAACAATGAAGATGCAATTGCCACAAATAATTACTTAATTACGTCAAGAGGTAAGAAACATGCATCATACATCTAGATGATAACTCTCGCTCGCGCTCGTTTATTGTCTCTCCATCATGTTCGGCTTTACGTAGAGCCAGTTGTAGCCAATCAAGTGACATGTGAGTGGGGAGAAGAGCCAGATCCCATGGATATGGTGGCGATCGCCTGTACATTACTCTGAATCTCGTCCTTGCATTTATTCTTTCTGCTTTGGCCCACTTCATATCTCTCAATCCACTTCTGCATCTCAGGGCTATTGAGGATTCAAAACTTATTGAATTTCTCCATTTGCTCTTCGCTCATCTTTCTTTCAATCCCTTTTCCTTGGGGAACCTCACCAACGATGCGATCATCA
Source organism: Dipteris shenzhenensis (assembly GCF_047967505.1). NCBI lineage: Eukaryota > Viridiplantae > Streptophyta > Polypodiopsida > Gleicheniales > Dipteridaceae > Dipteris > Dipteris shenzhenensis. Next base: position 836,485 of record NC_141618.1, read on the forward strand.
TCCTTGTTATGCCAAGCTTGCAGCATATCGGGATCTGTGGATGCAAGAAACTCCGTGATATATACTAATGATTCTTGCACAAGCCATCCCTCTACCATGCTTGCTTTTGGTCTTGCTCTTTGTCTTACAAATCCCTTCAAAGTTTTCATAGACCGCTCAAGAAAAAATATCCATCAACTATGAATGGTACCTGCAATAGCCACCTCATCAACTATGTGCACAAGCAAGTGGACTTGAGTTGTCATAATGCTTGAGGGAAAGTGCTTCTCAAGCAAGCATACGGCTTTGATGGATTCCACCCTAGCCTTCTCGATGCTCGATATGGAGATCTCTTTTTGAGATATCCACCTATTTCACATGTCCATGTAAGATATTTTCATAATCAGTCTACAGATTAATCAGCTTAAATTGAAGAAAAGATATGCATGGGATCCAAGAGATGATTGATTTGTAATTGACCCCAATAAGGAAGCTTGTGAAAGATCGATAGCCTCTTCATACCAGGAGGACATTCCTCTCCATTCACCCTCCAAGCTTGAATCCAGTCACTTGCCTTCAAATATGATGGTGGTGGATCAAGTTGACCTCCACGTGCGAGATGGTCCAAGGGAAGGTATCGAGCATGACCTTCATAAACAATCATTACGGCAAGCATGGATGGTATCATAATCCATACCCACTGTTGTTAGCATCTTTTTTGCTTCATCTCTTGATGCGGCATAGTATTTGGTGCAGGCAACATCTTCTGGTGCAACCTATCACAATTAAAACATACATAGGCTTCGAATAATGATGATTCGGTACACTAATCCATACATGATGATTCTCAAAACAAACAATATCCAAATAATGAGTCAAATTAATGCAAGAGCTAACCTCATCAAGGTCGAGACACGTGTATCCAACCACCCATACTTTACTTGCAAATTCAAGATTGAGAGACAAGCATGTAGTTTAGACATCCTAGCACCCTCGTACAATTGTGTTGATTGCAACTCTCACATTTTGACCTCTGACTCTGACATCACGTGTACATGGGATGTAGTGCCCCTAAAAATAGAATCCATTATGTCGATCATACCCTCGTCATCATCCGGGAGACTATAGCCTTGCTCAAAGTGTGAAGGTATATGCGTACCCTCATCAGCCTCCTCATCCTGTTTCAAGATTTCGTGTAAATTTAAGATCTTATCTCAAGGTTTCATACCATAATGGTAACCAATATTAACTGCGAACTTAAATAGCTTTGACTTACCGAGAATCCATCAACACGTGCAACACCAACGGTGGGTACAGGTTCGGGCTCCTCCCCATACATCCGCAAGTGGCGCATGATCTTGAGATCTAAGTGGCGCATGATCTTGAGATCTTGTGGCAACATAAGAGCCATAATCGAGGGCTAGGACGTCAATGTCGTACTTCTCGCTTGCAATGAGTGCAATGACAATATAACCTTTCTGTAAGCCACTTTGTGCTCCCGAGCATTAGCGCATCATCGAACGAGCTTCCACTCGTTCCTTCTATCTGCACTTATAAAATCACAACAAGGAAATATATTAACAGTTGTAAAATAGCATCTATGAGCCTCTTTTTTAACTTTAAACATAAAGTGTCCTGAAGCATCGCTATATAGCAACGTTTTGACCTGTTCCATCGCTATATATGTCGCTATATAGCGATGCTTTTAATTAAAAGCATCACTATATAGCGACTCACCAGCATCGCTATATAGCGACCCTATGGGTTAAAACCCGAACCTCGCGACGTGCGGCACTTTCTTTAGCAATCTCTAATCTCTATTGTAAGCAAAGCAATCTCTCATCCCACCTATTTCAGATGACCTCCCACTCTATTCTCCACCCCTCACCACTACTCACCCCTCTCCTAACACTTGTGCTCCCTCTCCACCCTTCTCCCTCTTTGGTTTCTTGAAAGGAAGTTTTTCAAGAAGGTGAGTTTCTTTAAACAATGTAGATTTGTTTTTTGTGAGATTTCGTTTTGTGAGTGTTGAAGCATGTTTCTCCTTGTATTGCTAAGGCTGTGTACTAGTTTTCATGCTTGATTTCAAAGGATTGAAGACAAAAAACGAGATTTCAAGAAAGAAAGAAGACTCACCTCTTCTAGTCTTTTTCGTATTTCTCTTCCTTCTCTTTCTCCTTGTCTCCTCAATCCAATCTCTTTGAGAAGTTGCTTCTTTAATCTCCTCCTTCCTCTAACTAGTTATTTGAAAAATGGTATGTTTCCTCTCTTTTGTAGGGCCAGTCCACAAAACACCGAGCGGGACGTACTATTCCAAGTAAGTGCTTTCTCTTTTTTCCATTTGTTATTTTTGTTATTTGCATTGGCCTGTAGCTAGCACCTTAAGCGTTAGCTGCAGTGATGGGCATAGGAACCCTCTCTTTCCCTCTCTTCCCCTCTCTTCCCTCTTCTTTCCCTCTTCTCTCCTCTTCCGTCTCTTCTTTTTCCCCTCTTTCAGTCTCTTTTCCCCTCTTCTTTTTCCCCCTCTTTCAATATCTTTTTCCCTCTTTCTCTTCTCTTCTTTTTTTCATCTTTCAATCTCTTTTCCCCCCTCTTTCCCCTCACTTATGTCTCCTTCTCTTATGCTCATGCATAAGCATAAGCATAAGCATAAGCATGAGCATATGTCTCCTTCTCTTATGCTTATGCTTATGCTTATGCATGAGCATAAGAGAAAGAGACATATGCTCATGCTTATGCTTATGCATAAGCATAAGAGAAGGAGACATATGCTCATGCTTATGCTTATGCTTATGCATGAGCATATGTCTCTTTTTCTCTCTTTTCTTTTCCTCTTTCCTTTCCCTCTTCTTCTCTATTTCCCCTCTTCCAATCTCTTTTCCTTTCCCTCTTCTCTCCTCTTCTATCTCTTCTTTTTCCCTCTTCCTTTTCCCCTCTTTCAATCTCTTTTCCCCTCTTCTTTTTCCCCCTCTTTCAATCTCTTTTTCCCTCCTTTCCTTCTCTTCTTTTTTTCATCTTTCAATCTCTTTTCCCCTCTTCTTTTTTTCCCCTTTTTTAATCTCTTTTTCCCTCCTTTCCTTCTCCTTCTCCTTCAATCTTTCAATCTTTTTCCCCCTCTTTTTTCCTCTTTCCTTTCCCTCTTCTTCTCTCTTTCCCCCTCTCTTTCCCCTCTTCAAATCTCTTTGATGTTCATGCTCTTATGCTCATGCATAAGCATAAGCATAAGCATGAGCATATGTCTCCTTCTCTTATGCTTATGCTTATGCATGAGCATATGTCTTCTCTTATGCATAAGCATAAGAGAAGGAGACATATGCTCATGCTTATGCTTATGCATGAGCATAAGAGAGTCTCATTTTCCCTCTTTCCTTTCCCTCTTCTTCTCTCTTTCCCCCCTCTTTCCCCTCTTCCAATCTCTTTCCCCTCTTTCATGCTCATGCTCTTATGCTCATGCATAAGCATAAGCATAAGCATGAGCATATGTCTCTTTCTCTTATGCATGAGTATATGTCTCACTCTCTTATGCTCATGCATAAGCATAAGCATGAGCATATGTCTCATTCTCGTATGCTTATGCTTATGCATGAGCATATGTCTCCTTCTCTTATGCTCATGCTCTTATGCTCATGCATAAGCATAAGCATATGTCTCTTTCTCTTATGCTCATGCATAAGCATAAGCATGAGCATATGTCTCCCTCTTTCAATCTCTTTTTCACTTTCCCTCCCTCTTTTCCCTCTTTTTCCTCTCTCATGAGCATGTCTCATTTTCCTCTTTCGATCATAAGCATATGTATTTGCCTATGCCTATGCTTACGTTTGTTTTTTGTTTTTTGTTTTCGTGTTTGTGTCTATGTTAGACATGGGATCACGTCGCACGTCCGACGAGTACGGACAGCCTCGCAAGAGGAGACATCACGATCTCTATGCTCCAGAGGACTTTGATTCCTCTCATGCGACACCTGAGGGGACTACCCCTCGTCCAACTCCTCTCGGACGTAGCACTACGACTACCCCTAGTCTAACTCCTCTCGGACCTAGCACTGCGACTACCCCTTGGGGAACTCCTTTGCTAGCAGCACATGGCTTTGTCGGAAGTCCCGATGAGATTGTAGCGCAGATGATCGATGAGGAGGCAGCGAGATTCTTCTCTCTGCTATCTCAGAGGACCTCAATCATTCCCTCTCCTACACCGACGGCTAGACTTACTACCTAGCCATCCCCTCGTGCCCCTTGACCGAGGGGTCATCACCTACGCATGCCTATCATAAGGGAAGGAAAAGTAGGAGGAGCCGCTTATGTTGTGCTGACTCAGGAGATGTAGACAAGTCAGCACACTCACATTCCTATAGGTCTCCACTTGGTCCCGAGACACAGTTTTAGTCAGATCCCTTGCCCTCTCCTACTCCCACTACTACTCCTCGCTCTGGAAGTGCTCGCACAGCTTCCACTAGCTCTGACTTTGCCACTACCATCAGTCCTCCTTACCTAGACGAGAACCTCTCCTATCAAATCAAGGCTATCGAAGAGATAATAGAAGATAGAAAGGGAAAAGCAGTGATGCCCACCATAAGGCGGTTGATGAGCCATCACTTCAAGAGCAGCATTGCTACTGATTGGCTGTATCAAGATGACCAAAAGAAGTAGGCGGTCATCGATGAATTAAAACAAAGATTCCCTAACCCGCCAAATTGGGAGTTTAATGAGAATTATATGTGAGAGCGCATGGGTTTGGTCTTGAAGCATCGTAGATCAACCTTGCCTACTTCCATCGCAAAGGGGATGGCTAAACCCAATTGGGTAGACAAAGTTGATTAGAAGTTCTTCAAGAAGCAAAATAGGGACCATCCCAAAATGTTCGAGGGTCAGAGGAGGGCTGCAAGGGGATGGCTGGACACCGTAGGTACTTCGCACTTTGGTGCAGGCAGACGGTTGGCATTCGAGGCAACTTTGATTAGTCTACTTCTTCTCATTTAATGTATTGTTCTATTTATTTTACTACATATTACATGCACTTTATCTAACTCTAACTCTCGTAAATTGGATCCACAGCAAGCTACGATGGGTCATCTTGCTACAGATGTAGAGATGCGACACACATTTCGCATAGGAACAAAGCTGTGGTTTATTGAGCAAGAGGCAATGGGAGCGATGGTTGGGCTGAGGTGGCTGCTCGCATGGTATAAGTCTACTCCTACTTGTAATCTTACTTTTATTCTTTAAGTTCCAATCTAATTTTCAATTTATATGGTTCACTCTTAGGGTCAAAGCTCGAGCGTCCCATCATCGGAGGTGAGCGATCACCAAGGCCAGGATCAAACGCACGTGACGAGGGTCAAGGAGAAGGCACAGGGCAATAAGATGCACAAATTATGCATAGAGGCTAAGTCTACAGAAGCTTAGGGCATGCTGGTGCTGGGAATCCCATACAACCACTAGAAGGACCACAATCACATGCGATTTGTGGTTGCATGGTGGGAGTTAGAGAAAGCATTTCAGAATATAAGCAAGAGGCCTTCTCAACAACACGTTTATGTCAAATGAGGTGACTAAGAAGAGGCAAACTAGCTGGAGATACTAGTAATACGATGCCATGGCAAGTGTTTGCGACTGGGTCATATTATCAACCAAAGGGGTGAAGTCCTGCGGGCATCTTGCATTTGAATAACTCGTTTGCTTGTTAATCGATCTTCATGTTTCCTTTGACACAAGAGGAGATTAGATCATCTATGCCTTCCTTCTTCTTTTGCAACTTTAGGCCAAACACGACCACCTTCATTATTGCTACGGAGATTTTTTCAGCAAGACTGAGGACGATGTGCCACAGGATATTGGCAATGGTGAAGAAACGAGGACCAAGGAACATGCCAATAAGATGAGGACAAGGACGAGGATGATGAGGTCGATTCGAATGAGTAGTAGTAGTAGTAGTAGCAGCAGTTTGCATATACTTTGCCATGTATGTCATTTTGTATATCCGCTCGTTTGAGCAATTTTGTATCACCCTTTTAGAAAGGGTAATTTTGTAACAAACAATGTTGTATATGTTCGACATGTATATGCTTTTGTTGCTCGATCACTTCATTTGAGCGATTTTGTATCACCCTTTTCGCAAGGAAAATTTTGTTTAAAAAAATTTTTTTTGTAATTTAAAAAAAAAACATTAGTGGGGCAAAACAGGGCTTACTATGGCCCTGTTTAGCCCCACTAATGCTTTTTTTTTAGTTTTGTTAATCGTCGATATATAGCAACGTTTTCCAATGTCGCTATATAGCGACGATTATCAATGTCGCTATATAGCGACATTTATCAGCATCATTATATAGCGACGATTTATAGTGACCGTTCTTTTTCAACGCTTTTAACGACTTTAATAACGACGTTTGTGCCCGTTTAAAAAATAATAATGTAAAAAGCATCGGTATTTTCATCGAAAAAGGGCCTATGCCTTGTAGTAATGTAAACTACATTATTGGTTGCATCTATTATTTGTTTATTACTCATCTTGCTTATCCCTATACAAAGATGTCGTCTAATGACTTTCAACCATTTTTTCCATTGCTCTGCTTCCCTATTGCCAAGTAATTCTGGCAAAGACATGCATGAAAAAATCAATTATAGAGAGAATACAAATTATATTAATATTCTTGTTAGATATCAATGCTCCACTCTCGTGTAACTACGCGGGAACCAGCTAACTCTACTTGCAAGCCCCCCATATGAGGAGAAGGTGTTTGAGTAGCTCGGTTATCCGGTAGGTCCTAGTTTCTCCCTGAAATTCAAGAAATCCCTTTAACTCCTCCACGCCACAACATGGCTGGATGTCGTCGCGATGATGATGGGGATATTGACCTCGATGAAGAGGCTAACAATTTCTTTAATCGCAGAAATAATAACAATCAAGGCAAGCGCCCCTTGGGAAAACTGAAACTTCCCAAATATAATGGTAGGGGAGATCTAGCCCGTTTCCTCCAACATTTTGATGCCGCATGCCGAGCAGGTGGAGATCAATCCCATGAAACCAGCGTCTGAATGGTACCTAGACCTTCTAGTGGAAGAGCGAGCCACATGGGACTTGCTTCAAACAGAATTCAAAAGGCCATCGAGAAGATGAGCATGTATCTGGGCAAGATGAAAAGATTAATTGCCAAATATGACCCACGCCCTGATGCAAAGTACCTCACGACCTGGTTCATCGCGGGACTCAGAAAAAAAATCTGAAAGGATATGAAAAAGATTAGTAGTTATGAAACATTCAGTGCTACTCATGCCGCAGTCATTGACATCGAGGATGGCATGACCGACTCTGACACTAGCAGTGATGATGGCAGATCTAGTGCACGAGATAAGCGCTCTAAAAAGGGCAAATCCAAGTCAACTGTCGAAACATCAAATGAAGATTGCCTAGAGGCCAGGAACGAAGCTGAAAGAAGACATGATGTAACCCATGGAACAAAAGCTTCACTTGTCTCAGCCGCCACCTCAGACTTATCCATGGCAAGAAAATGTTTGGTGTCCACACTGCATGGCCAATCATACAGCAAATGAGTGCCCGGTCCTAAGAGCCAGGATCACTGCACAAGCAAATCCACCACCAAGGTTGTGGTGCCATATCTACATCGTCGGAGGCCATGATGAAAACAGTTGCATCTTCAGCATGCACAACAACCTACCTCAACCTCAACAATACCAAGTGGCACCCATGCCAGTGTACAGGCAACCGGCACTTGCACAAGTGCCCCCAGCTCCAAGGCTAAATCATGTTCCTATTCGGACACAAGTCCCACAATTACTCAAGATTCCAAATCCATGACCATATCCAAGAGCGCCAAATCCAACTCCTCAGGCAGTTCCAATACATCAATTTACAAGCTGAGGAAGTAGACTCGCCATTTGAGTATGAAGCAGAGTACCCAGTGTACTATGTAGAAGATGCTGAGGGTCTAATACCAATCTATACAAATCAAGTTTGACCCAATACATATCGAGCACCAATCAAGTGCTACGAGTGTGGAGAAAATCACTGGATCGTAGAGTGCCCTCATCGTGGTAGTCCCGCTACTTTCCAACCACTCTACAGAGATTGTGGCATAGGACATGCGTGTATGGATTGTCCCATGAAAAATAAGGTCCCATAAAAAACAAGGTTAAGCTTGACGTCCCAATCGGCATCATTGGGGTGGACTATTAAAGTATGGGGCCAGCAAGCATAATATCACAACCTGTGAATGTAATTACACGCCAATAGAAAGAGGCCACCAAGGACCCTAACATTCCAATCCAACCAAAACGACTTCTTAAAAAGAAAGCACAAGTGCCTCCACCTCCGCCAAGCAATGAGCAGCCAAGCTCATCCACATCAACTCCATTTTGTCAATGAGGTAATCCAAGAACTCGTCTGGCTTTTTGGTACTTTATGGTAATCCATAGAAAAAGCACACCCTACTACCCCCAAGGGAATGGACAGGCTAGATCCACCAACAAAATATTATGCATTATCCTCACCAAGGTAGTAGAACCACAGCATTCTAATTGGGCAGAGAAATTGAATCATTAGGGAAAAAGGGAACTCATTTTGGGGCCCTGCAAGAAATTCACTATTTTTTGATTTATTTCTCTCCTAAAAGACCTCAAAAATAGTAAAATATGGAAACGTGGCTCAGAACTGTCAGTAAGGACTACAGAACTGTCAATTCAAAAAGGAATAAGATAATCTTTTGTCTGACTAACACGATTTTGTATTAAATATCCTCTTAGATTTTTTTTTGTTTACCAAAGATTCCGCATCTCTTTGGCCGACGTGTGCAGGCCTTTCATAAAGAGTCCATCACTAAACTTAGTGATTGCAAGTTTTCAAAATATTCACACGAATACCGCCACACTTCCACGATTCATGTTACAAAACGACCATGAGATTGAAAAACAAACTTCGCAACCTGAGAAGCACAAAAAATGGCCGATACTAGTGAGTCACTATCTGAGAAGAAGCGATTACACCATCTTCACATCGACTTAGAAGAACAATATGCTCCAACACAAAAAAGACGAAAGGATACGGTGCTGAATGCTCAACAGCAGGAAAATATGAGAAGAGAAGGGCTTCAACATATTGACTTATGGTGTGATGGAAGCATATATCCAAAATGTCAAAGTAAAAATCTCTACACCTCCATTTGTCAATCCCACCACATTACTGAGGTTTGCCGGCGATGGACAAAATGGACTTCTTGGTTATATTTCGGCGCAGTCTGCATTTGCGGAAACGTATAAAATGATGTACCTACAAGAAAAGGGGGCCAAGATGGAGGAGATAGCCATTCGTGCAAAATTGGAGCAGCAGTTGCAGAATGAAATTGAGGAGCATTCAAAGAGTAAAAAAGAGTTGACAAGAGCAAGAAAGAAGAGAACCGTGCTTGGAGACAGACTACGTAGCAGGAAGATTAAAAACATTGCAAATTTGAAGGCTGGGACTGGTGGATGCAAGCAACGAATTCAGGAAGCAAGGTTAGATTGAAATTTATCATTTTGTATACTCAAAAAGGCTCTCTTCCAGACTATATCTATTTCGTTGATTGTCGCAAAATAAGAATGGAGCTGCTGAATGATATAGTCATATTGTGTTGTTACTACAGGAAATTATTGGAGCCTGCAAAAGAAAATATGGACCCGAACCTTCTTCCTGTTAAACAAATGAAAGGATTGCTTTCTTGCGGTGTAGCAAAAGGTTTGATTGAGGAAAAAAAATACAAAACAGTCAAACGCAATGTTGTAGAGGACTTTGTATCCAATAATCAAGTTGATGGCACTATAATCCAAGAGGCTCTTGATGTTAGTGGAGTTAGCAGGAAGGGATATAGTTCGATTTTCCATGCGATATCCTCAACTTTGAAAGATCAAAGGATTAAACGAGTTTTACTGCCAAATCCAGCAACCGTGTGGAGGATAAGAGGTCATTTGAATGAAATTATAGATGAATTTATTGGGCAATATATCCATATTGAAGAAATATTTCATGGTGTTAAAGGAACCACGATGTATGATCCTTGGAACAATATATTTTTAGATCTGCAACAACTTCAAAAAAGAATGGTCGAGTTTTATGGAATAACATTTGAGGAGTGCAAAGGCATTTTGAAATTTGTTATCAAATTGGATGAGTGTGAGGTTGTAAAGGAAAAGAAAATGGAAAGAGTTACTATTACATTGATGAATGGAGCAATTGATACATCATTGACTGAAGCGAGTTCGAAGTATTTTAGTGTGCAGTCAGAGAAACACATATGGTGGTTAGGCTCGTTCCAGGTATGATCATGGGTTGTTTTATACTTGATTTTGGTCATTGTTTTCAAATCTGATATAGTAATACTTTTGTTTTCTATAATCTCGCAGGTGAAGACCGAAGACCATGAAACACTAGATTGGGTGTTTCACCACACGGAAATACCAAGAATAATCAAAAGACAAGTGCAAGGCGAGAATCTTCATGTTGCAGGAAAAGGTGATTTTCAAGTAGAGTGGCACATGGCCGGGGATCTTAAAACACTTAAGTGCATGTATAACATTAGTAAAGGAGGCAACTCAAAGTCTCCTTGTCTCTGCAAAGAATCAGCTCAAGTAATGGATTCAAAATGGTGGAAGAGAGCACCTAATAGAGATAAAGTTGACCCTGACTTCAAGGCCATTCTGGACATTCCACTATGTAATGTTCACATCTGCACATTGCATGGTCTATGTCGAATTATTGAGAAATTGGTATTTTTATATATTGGATTTGCTTGGAAACTCCGTCCCGAAAAAAATAGAAAGGATGCTCTTCAAGCATTGGAAAAAGTATTATCCGATATAGGTCTGCATGGAGGAGATGTTCAAATCACAAAGGATTTTAAAAAGTCTACCAATGGCAAGGAGGTACCAATCAAGCCCTCTATTGGTGGTGTTAAGGCAAGAAGATTCTTGTCTCGACCCAAACACAGTAAGCAAGTAAGGCAAGGTAGAGCAGTTTCAAAGATTAATTATGGATTGTGGAAGCAAGTCCATAATGCTGTGAAAGATCATGAGGCAGATGAGGAAGCACAAAATAGGAAGGCAGAGGTGTGGAGGTCTCTTGATCAACTCTTCATGTTCTGTGACAAAGTAACATGGACAAAGAGTGATTACAAGAACTTTGAGGAGGCAATTAAACATTTTGGAAAGTCAATGAAAGACGCATGGACAGCCTGCAATATAACTCACTACATGGTAAGGTTATGTCTTTTTCTTTTACTTAAGTGTGATCCTCTTTTTTTTTATTACTTACTATGCATTCTTATGTCTTACAGCATATCATATACAACCACCTTCCCTATTTTGTCAAAAAGTATGGATGCCCAGCTATTTGGTCTACCCAAGGCATGGAGAAGTCTCACTACATGGCACGTAATGCATTTTTTAGACACACACAACACTATGGAGGGAGTCAGAAGGCGAATAGTCTGAAGGAAGTCTTCCAATGGTTTTACCGAGGCATACTACAGAGGCTGCATGCTAAAAGAAAAGTTGCTAGCTCCAAAATCAAGCTTGCTTTTCTTCTAGCCCAAAAGCAAAGACGAAGACAAGCTCTAGACAATTCAATTGCAACAGAGAGACATGGACAATGGAGGGAATCGAAGATATTTAGAAACCATAAATGGACAAGTAAACATGAATAGGAGTCATTTGTAACTTATTGGTGTTATGTCCACATGTTTTCAAACTCATTCAATAGAAATTTTTTTAGTGGAACAAGTGACTCTTGGTGTTATGCATGAAAAGTATTTCAATGTGAAACATATGATCTGAACTTAATACAATTTGTTTACAATTTCAATATATTGTTCATTTAATATTTAACGACACCACTCTATGTAAATGTACAAATCATTTCATCATCAACTTATTAATCATTTATACAAGATCATACCAGATATCAAAGACTTTATACAAATCAGTTCAAATTTAATATAATGTTTGTGCTATATTCGATGACTAAATCCTATTTCTCCCAGGGCCTGCCGATCGAAACTCTCTTTTGATCTTGATTGGAGTCTTTTTCTTCTTTATTGGCTTGATGTCAACTGTCTCTTTATCCTTTTCTTCAGCTCTCTCCACCTGTTCCTCTTCTTGGACTGTGTGGCCTGATGTAATCATGGGTGGCTCTCGAAACCTTACGAGCTGGTGTTTTCCATAGGATTGCACATTAGGGATGTTTGAGTCTTAGTTTCCCTATCAAATCCCACAAATAAGCATATAGTTAGACACATCACATGCACTCACATGATTTTGCATAGGCACATAATAGATTGCATAAAAAATAGTATCACACACTTTCATTCCATACTCTCAAAGCATGCAATGAATTCACACGAAGCTATGCCAAAACTCAAGATGAATTGGCAACAGAGTCTGCAGCCTCCGCAACGAGACCCCCGCCAAACATCACAACCGTCTCCTATATGCAAAAATATCAAACTTGCATACTAATGATCTACAAGCTCAATGCTACGGGTGCAATCGCATCCAACATGTATGCAAGATAGCAAGAAATGACAGCCTCAACAACGAGACCCCCGCCAAACCTCTTCCCAAGAAGATTCAATGGCATCGTCCGCAACCTCAGCAACGAGATCCCCTCTGACATTCATAGTCATCTACCCCTCCTTAAGTGGAGATAAGCTTCTTGACCAACATCCTTTTATACCAATCCTCCACAACGAGACCCCCGCTAAACCTCTTCCCAGGAAGATTCGATGGTAGCATCCGCAACCTCAGCAACGAGATCCCCTCTGACATTCATAATCATCTACCCCTCCTTAAGAGGAGATAAGTTTCTTGACTATTGACTACAAATTGTGTGGTGCAAAAGAATCACAGCAGGAACGACTCGCATACCACAAGCTAAATAGCCACTGAATTACACACATGGCATCCCAACTCTGAAATCAAAATAAGCCATAACCCGAGGACGGGTAATAAAATGGATCCGGGAGTATGTTGACTCTGTGCCAACATGAACTTATGAAGAAAGAGAAGGTGATACAACTTTGTGATACAACTTTGTGTTACAACTTTGTGTTACAACTTCTAGACACAACTTTATGTTACGACTTTGTGTTACAACTTTGTGTTACAACTTCTACATGTAGAGAGAGAAGGTGTTACAACTTGGTGTTACAACTTTGTGATACAACTTTGTGTTACAACTTTGTGATACGGCTTTGTGTTACATGCAGAGAGAGAAGCTCTCCAACTTGTATAAATACCCCATAATGGAATGAAGCCTAGACTCTTGGGGCATTGTGTTGAGTCTACATTGGTATTCCAAGCATTTGTCTCAAGTGTCCATGCTTCCTTGCACTGCACGTCCAAAAGCATGTCCTAACCTTGCAACCCTTATCCCCTCTCCTCCAACCCTGCAACCCACCCTCTCCCTCTCCTCCTCCCTCCTCCTCCTTCCTCCTTCTCCTCCTCCTCCCTCCTCCTCCTCCTCCTCCTCCTCCTCCCTCCTCTTGTCTCCTCCCCCTCCCTCCTCCTCTTCCCTCCTCCTCCTTCCTCCTCTCTCTTCTTTCACCCATGCTCTTACACCTTCTTCCTCTCCCACTCCTATGCTTTCCTAAACCCTTAAACTCCATGATCTTCAAGGGAGACGAGTTCTCCACCATGTACTCTACTCTGAACCTTGGATCCTCCTTCTAACCCTGGACTCCTTCTAAACCTTGGAACTCTTTCTGAACCCTGGAACTCCTTCTGAACCCTGGAACCTCCTTCTGAACCCTGGAACTCCTAAGGATCGAGGACATTCTTAGGAGCGATGGGATCAAAGCTAGGCTAGAAATGTCAGTAAGAGCAACCTGGAACAGAAATACTAGAGTCAAACTCCCACTCTAATGGTGAGGCTAGCGAGGAAGAAATGCCTTGAGGAGCAAGTGCACATCATTCCCCGGCATGAAGATGGTTAAGAGAATATGGCGACCCCACAACATAAGAGTCTCTCAAAACCCTACATGAACTTGAGTGTCAACTTGGATTGTTTCATGCCTAACCATCGAAAATTTCTCCTATCCAAATATTTGATGAGATGCTTGTTCTTACTTCAATGTCTTGTTGCACTCTTTTGAAGTCTGGTACAATGAAGAAGCCATCGATTCCGTTTTTAGACTGGATCGAGATCTTGTACAATTTTCTCTTCCCCTAAACAATGGCACTTTAATGTTAACCTGTAACAAATCTTGCAGTTAAGTTTACCCACAACCCAAATTGGGATATTGTGAAGTATACCTCAATTTGCACATCACTTAGATTTTATTATAGGGGCATGAATGTTAGGTTGATGGTTGTGTTAACAGGGGATATAGGCACTACACTAAGGCTAAAGAGTGCTCACTATTAAGTACATTTACACCTGAGATGTGAAGGGGTGTGCCTTTATGCATGGTAACTTCCTCACGTATCTTTGATGGATGTCATTGCATAATGAAATAAAGCTATGGATGAATTTCAGCCTGTGTATCTCTTTCTTCCTCATGAATGAATGTCTTTTCTTCTTCATCTTTGAGGGTGCTTGTGCACTCCCAACACTTGGCAATCCTGTGAATTCATCTTTGGGCATCAGGCGAGATGTTTCAGAACGGACAATGTGCAGAAGATTCATGGATGAAGGAATACAGTTAGAAATGAATTCCTGGCTTGTAGAATTTTGGCATTGGATTACGGAAGAGGAGGAACGCGATGAGATGAGCCTGCTAACCTTTCATGAGTGGCATTCTCTCGGTGGAGTTTTGCACCTGCTCATGCATGTGGGAGCCTTGAATGGCCACGAGACAGATCGGAGCGGGCCTCCAAAGAGTTGATGATCTATGGGTTGCTGTTCCAATGTGCAAGGGATTGGAGTCGTTGGTGCATGGAGGCGAGTACGATGACAGGCCATACTGCTAGTGGAGAGCAGATGTGAGCGCTTGTATTCGGTATTCGCTTCATTGCAACCTTTTGATTGATGGTGTAGTATTCTAATTTGAGAAAATGACAGCCATCTTTGCTATGCGGACTCCATTGTGAGGAGTATTCATCGACAATAGTATTGCGGAGTCCTACAGAGCAACATCATGTGTAGTGGATGCGGTCGAGTACAATGCGGATGCCACCAAGCTCACGTGGATGATCGTGGAGATATAGCAGCCTGTGTATAATGGAAGATCATCCAGAGGAGGATAGCTGCAATGCAGAGACTAGAGCACAACGGTGATCTAATTGCGGAGATGCAGTGCAGTGATCGAGTTGCGGTTGAATTGCGGTAAGACTGAGGAAGGAAGAGACCAAGAACTATTTCTGCAAGTTCTGTTACAGGAGTTTCGGAATTGGACAACAGAATAGGAGGAGTTTGAGGCATATAGTCAGGTATTCCTGAGCACACACTTTCCTGAATTACCTTTGAACATTATTGGAAAGATCAGGGAGGTAGTGCAGAAAGAACAGACAAAACAGGTCGCTCCTTTTGGCTTGAGGAATACAAGCAGTGCGTTTAGGCAAATTTGGATTAATCAGTATTTGTGGCCATTACTGTGAACATTGTACACCTGGGTCTCAGCAGTAGAATAATCTGATGATAGAACAGGTGTATGATGTATGTCTGCTGAAAAATATAGGGGTGAAGATTTTGGAACCTATTATACCAGACTACAGGCGAAATTAGAACAGGAAGGGAAACAAAAGAACAAAGAACAACAGAGGTCCAGCAGTAGTAGTCAAGTGGATATCTTGGATTTAGGGTATCTGAGTGATCAGGAAGTACAGACTGAAGAAGTAGTCCCTAGTCATATAGTAGAAGATGTTGCTACTGCACAGCAATTACAGGTGACACCTGATGAGGAGGAGAGAAACAAAAACCGATTTGTGGGACTATTAGCATGGTCTCAAATTCAGAGACACGCAAGTAGAAAACTAAAGTTTCAACCATTGTCTAAAAAACCAGCAGGAAGAAAGGTTGCAGCAACACAATAGGCAGGATCAATGGCACAACCCCTTAATCCAACAAATCTCAAAGTCAAATTTGCAAACTTCAAGGGTGAGTCCAAAAAGGAAGACCCTGATGCCCATGTAGCTCAATTTAGCACAAAATGGGAAGCAAGTGAACTAGGAGTATTGTATGGAGATGATGTGAAAAAGCAGCAATTTGCTGCCACATTGGAGGGCAAGGCTATGAACTAGTTTATACAGTTTGGTGCAGCCCATTTTGCTGACACACAAGCATTACAAACATCATTTTTAGCAAGATTTAGAAGGTGGAAAACACCCAATGATATCCTGGAAAAGCTTAAGACAATGAAACAGAAGAGGCTACTTGTGGAAGATTATGCACAACAGTTTTTAGATTGGAATGGAAGACTTGCACCCAATGAAAGGCCAACTAATGAGATGCTGGGGGAATATTTCTGTAATGGGTTGAGGGAATCCCTGAGAACTGCAGTAGCCAGTACAGATATTCCTGGAGGGTATCAATTGGTAGCGGCTGCCAGAAGAGCAGAGAAAAGGTTGGGAACTACTAAGAAGAAGAAGAAGTATAGTAGTGATTCAGATTCAGAGTCAGCAGAGTCAGATTCAGAGTCTGACTCAGGTTCAAATTTAGAAGATGACAGTTCAGATTCAGATTTCAGATTCAGATTCTGATGATTCAAAAGATGAGGAAAGGAAATCCAGAAGCAGGAAGAAGAAAAGGAAAGAGAAGCAGAGAAGTAAGGCTAGGGCAAAGGAGGACAAAAATGGAAAGAGAAAGATAAAGAGTAAGTCTGAGAACTTAAACAAACAAATTGCTGCAACTCTGAAGAGTATGGGAATTTCAACATCTCAGAGGAAGGACAAACCATATTGTGATATATGCCAGAAGCAGGGGCACACAGATGCTACTTGTTGGTATAATCCTAACAACAGGGCACACCCAAGACAGCAAGTGCCAAGGGCAAATGTACCAGCTGCAATGCAGTAGAACCAGATAGAAATAGAGCAATGGAAGGTCCACCCAGAAGATTTCAGGGGAGAAATAACTGGGGACCACCTAATCCTCAAGGAAATGGTAATCTAAATGGTGACTCATGCACATAATGTGGAGGAATGAATCACAGGCAGGGTCCTAATTGCCCATTATGGTGCAAGCACAGAGAGGAGAGAGGTATCCCTATTATTAGATATAACAATCAGAGACCACCTACTCAGGCACAACAGAATAGACCACCACAGGCTAATGTAGTCATTATAGAGGAAGTCAGGCAAATTGATGAACTTGTGTTGCGGAAACAACAAGGGGACTATCTTAATGTGTTGCATGTTCAGTGTGATTGTTCTAATTGCATACAGGTGGAGGAGATCCCTGAAAAATCAGCATCAGTGCTGCTTATTACAAGATCAGGTGGAAATTATGTGGCTGATCCTGTTATATCCCATAATGAGATGAAACACCCTCAGTATTGGGAGAAGCAAAGACAGGTGAGACAGTAATGTTTGAAGGAAATTCGAAGTGTCAGAAAGCTGACTATGGTAAAGATGAATTACAACAACAAATACCTGATATACAATTAGGTATTCAGGAGGAGATCCAGCAACAAGAGATAAGGGAGGCACAGTTGACAGCTGAAGTTTTGAGGAACACCACTGTTACAATGGATCAGATTTTAAGTTTGGTCCCTGAGTTCAAAAGACAGGTACTCAGAAATTTGAGTAAGGAGGAAGAGCAGGTGGATGAACCTGAAGCATGTCAGATTGAAGCTGAAGATGTGGATTATAAAGTACCCAAAATCACTGTTAATTTTCAGGAACAGGAGATTCAAGGAGCATTATTGGATGGAGGTTCAGGTGTGAATATTTTACCTGAGTTTTTGTATACCAAATTAAAGCTACATGAGCTAGAAGAAGCTCCTTTTCAACTGAAGATGGCAGATCAAAGGAGGATTCAACCTGTAGGAATACTCCGGAATCAACAGATTACTGTTTCAAGACTAACCTTTCCAGTGAATTTTTTGGTGGTCAAAATGGATGAGGGAGATAGCCCTTATCCAATTTTGTTGGGAAGACCTTGGTTCAAACAAGCAAAGGTCAAACAGGATTGGGGAGCTACTAAAATTACAATCAAGAAGGGAAAGAAGAAAGTGCACATGGATATGGTACCAAATGCAACTTTGCCCAGAGAAGCCAGAGCCTTGTATGCACAGGGTATTAACATGGTGAAGGAAGTTGATGATGATGAAGAAGATGCTTTTCTAAAAGTCAATGAATCAATTGTACCTATTTTTGATATAGATGTGGAAAGAATTTTGGAACAATATAAGGAGCAGAAGAAACCTAAAGCTTCACAACAACAGAGTGAAAGAAAAAAGGGAGATTTAGAAGAGGAAGATATGAATAGGAAGTTGTTGGAACAGGAAGAAAAGATGTATATTCAGCAAATTATTCAGGCTGAAAAGGCTTTTCAGGAGTAGATGGCTAACACAACAAGAGTTTAAGAAGATGATTTACAGGATCTTAATTTAGGTTCTGCAGAGGTCCCTTAGATGGTCAAAGTTAGTGTTCATGTGAAAGGCCAGTTCAAAACAGATCTTAGTCAGCTATTACAGGAATTTAAAGACATTTTTGCATGGACTTACACTGATATGAAGGGAGTGGATCCTAGGTTTTGTATGCATAGGATGAACCTCAAAAAGGATGCAGTCCCTGTTATGTCACAGAGATACAGGATGAACCCGAATTATCCAAAGGCGGTCAAGGAGGAGTTGGATAAACTTCTGAAAGTGGATTTATTTATCCTTCGGAGAAGGTGACATGGTTATCACCTATAGTGGTGGTGCCAAAGAAGAATGGCAAACTCAGAATCTGTGTTGATTACAGGAAATCAAATGCAGCCACTATAACTGATCCTTTCCCATTACCATTTCAGGATACTCTGTTGGATGCAATTGCAGGTCATTAGATGTATAGTTTTTTGGATGGATTTAGTGGTTATAATCAGATATTAATGGCAGAAGAAGACAAAGAGAAGACTGCTTTTGTTACAGAGTGGGGAGTATATGCCAGCAATGTAATGGTGTTTGGCTTAAAAAATGCTCCACCTACATTTCAGAAATGGGTACAGGAAGTTTTTGCTCCATACTTGACAACATTTATGAGAGTCTTTTAAAATGATTTTAGTGTATTTGGGAAGGCTGTGGATCACCTTAATCAACTCAGATTATGCTTTGAAAGATGCAGATTGGCTAGGTTGAGTCTTAATCCAACCAAATGTGCTTTTGCTATTAAGAGAGGGATTCTACTGGGGCATATCATTTCAGAAGAAGGAATGCGGGTTGATCCTAGGAAAGTAGTAGCTATTCAGAAGGCCAAAGCACCAGCAAACTTAAAGGAATTGAACAGGCTTGTTGGGCAGATCAAGTGGCATAATAGATTTCTGAAGTATTTATCTCATGTTTGTGCTCCACTGACTAAGTTGATTAAGAAGGATGTGAAGTATGGCTGGACAGAAGAACATGGAAAAGCATTTAGATTATTGAAGAAGATGTTACAAGTAGCACCAATAATGCAGCCTCCTGATTGGGGTTTACCATTCCATGTCTTTGGAGATGCCTCTGATATTGCAGTGGGGGCAGTGTTAATGCAGGAAAAACAGAAGGGTTGGTTTAGACGAGTTTATTATGCAAGTAATGTGTTGACAAGAGCAGAAAGAAATTATTCTGTTACTGAAAGGGAGTGTTTGGGAGTTATTTTTGCACTGAAAAAGTTCAGGCATTATTTGTTGGGTAATTCAATCATAATTCATGTGGATCATCAAGCATTGATCTATTTGGTCAACAAACCACAACCAACAGGAAGATTGGCTAGATGGATTCTACTATTACAGGAATTTGATTATTCCATTGTGCATAGACCTGGAAGAGAACATTTGATTGCTGATTATTTGAGCAGATTGGAGTCAGGAGAACCTCCTAAAGGAATATCAGATGATTTACCTGATGCAGATTTGTTTCAGATTCAGGCAACCAAGTTAGATGATTGGTATGAACAGATGCTGTTACCTCACTGAAGGTATATTCCCTGAGGGAATGACCAAAGACCACAAGCGAAAGTTGGTATTAAGAAGTGCAACCTATTTAGTAATTGGAGGATATCTGTATAAGAGAGGAGTGGATCAGATTATCAGGAGATGTGTTCCTGATAGTCAACAGGCAACACTGTTAATTGAAGCACACATGGGAAGTTCTGGAGGTCACTTTTCAGGTGACATAACTAGTAGAAAAATATTTCAGAGTGGCTTATGGTGGCCAACAGTAATCAGAGATTCACATCAGTTTGCAAAGGTTTGTGAGAAATGTCAAAGGGATGGATATCCAAGGAACCAGGACAGAATGAGGCATAACCCAGTTTTGCCATTGGGTCCTTTTGAAAAGTGGGGAATGGATTTTATGGCTCCATTCAAACCAGCAGCAAAATTTTCAGGAAACAAATATATTTTGGTTGCTACAGATTATTGTACCAAATGGGTAGAAGCTGTTGCAGTAAAGGATAATAAGGCAAGGAGTGTGGCCTCTTTTTTGTACAATAACATAATGACCAGATTTGGCTGCCCAATAGAACTTGTATCAGATCAGGGAGTTCATTTTCTTAACAAGGTGATTAAAATTCTGACTGAAACTCATATAATTAGTCATAAAATGTCCTTAGTGTATCATCCACATGCCAATGGATTGGCTGCTGAGAGCAATAACAAGATTTTGGTCAAAATTCTTAAAAGGACTATTTCAGAAAACAGGACGGATTGGGATAGGAAATTGAATTCAGCACTGTGGGCTTTTAGAACAGCCTTTAAGGTCAGTATAGGACTCACACCATTCAGATTGGTCTATGGCATGAAGCTGTAGTACCAATGGAGTTCATTGTACCATCTTTGAGGATAGCAGTTTCAAATAGATTAACACAGGAGGATTCACTTAAAAAGAGATTGGAGCAATTGATGTCTTTGGATGAAGATAGATTTCACAGTGCTTATGTGGCTACTGTAATTCAGAATAGAAGATCTGTGTGGTTGAATTAGTACTTGAAGAAGAAGAAATTCAAACAGGGAGATTTGGTCTTGATGTATATTTCTAAATTGGGCAAGCATCCTGGCAAATTGAAACTCAGGTATGTTGGACCATATATAATTTTTAAAGACTTGGGGCAAGGTCCATTTCAGTTGGCTGATTTGGAGGGTAATTTGTTGGCTAAACCAATGAATGGTTTTAGACTAAAGTTGTCTTTAATCAATAAGTTCCAAGATGCTGATTTGAATTTGGTGGGAGAGGATACAAAATCATTTTCACACATGTCCTTTGATCACATCGTGGATATCGACCACAGTCTGCATGCAATCATAAAAAGGAATGTTGTTGGTGCCAAATGTCAAATCTTCACATGTATGGATGACATTATATTTTATGGGTTCCCAGCCCTGGCATTTTGCTAAAAAATGGTGGCACTATAATCACATGTGCACTTACACTGTATTTGTGCACAATGGGATATTAGGCACTATGTCTTAGTTTTTTTTTCTTTATTGCACAATAATTTCTATCTTTTGTAATTTAGAGGACAACTGTGTTTGGAAGTAGTCTAAACCTTGGTACTGCACCAAGCTCTTTTCTCTATTTTCCAGCATAGTCTTGGATTGGTGAGATGTTGCATCATGAAGAGGGTCTACTAAATTGCATTAGACTGAAACTAGAAATAATACTATGGGTTCGAGTCTACTATTTTAAGAAAATAGTAACCACCGGGTGTGCCAGTGTTAATAGGGGATATAGGCACTACACTAAGGCTAAAGAGTGCTCACTATTAAGTACATTTACACCTGAGATGTGAAGGGGTGTGTCTTTATGCATGGTAAATTCCTCACGTATCTTTGATGGATGTATCTTTTTTTGATGGATGTCATTGCATAATGAAATAAAGCTATGGATGAATTTCAGCCTATGTATCTCTTTCTTCCTCATGAATGAATGTCTTTTCTTCTTCATCTTTGAGGGTGCTTGTGCACTCCCAACAGGTTGTAACGTATAGCTAAGTAAAAACATACAATCAATGTATTTTTTAAAGGTTTAAATTGACCAAAAACATTAATTAAAAGTTTAAAATGACAAAAAGCAGATTGGGATGTTAGTTTTAACTTGCATAGCATTGAAATGAAAACCATTCATTTTTAATTGCACAAGGATCAAGGTGAGTTGGGTTGACTCAGTGTCTATGTGAGGTTCTTTAACAGATTGAATGGCGCCAGTTGTTGGTTGGCCTAACGAGAGCTGGGGAAACACGATGAGCAGCCAACCCATTTCACATTGAACGCCCTGGTTTTTTTCTTTTTTCCTATGTGGATGCTGCTTCATGCCTGGGGAGAGCCGTATTTTGGCCAGCTAAGCTTGGTTGCTTAGTGATGGGCACAAGGTAAAGGAGCCAATCACACGGGCTGTTCTAGGTGCCTCGAGCAATGCCAACACAGGCCGTTCTAGGCTAACATAGCCGTGTTGTAGTATTTTATGGGGGACATAATGGCTTAACTTTCAAAATTTTATTAATTACTTCTCTAAGGCACACACATTAACTTTATTATCCTAAGCTAAAAGCCCAATTAATTTAAGATAGTGCCCTCCTCCTTGCCTCTATCCTCTCCCTCCTCGGTTTTGCTCTCCTCCCCCTTTTGCTATGTCCTCCCTTTCTCCCCCTTCTCATATGTCGCTTAGCCTCCCCTCTCTTCCTCACCCTCTCTCCCTCCGCTCAATGCCCCCTCCCACCATCTCGCCATCGCTCTTTGTCCTCTCCTTCTCTTGCATCGCTCAACCCCCCCCCCCTCTGCTCAGCCCCCCTCTCACCAGTGTTTTTTCTCCTCTCCCTCTCTTACTTTGCTTACCACCCCTTCTCTCCCTCTGCTCAACCCCTTCTCCAGCTTTGTCCTAACTTCTCCCCCATTAACGTGACGCTGTTATCTAGCCAACAACAATGAAACTAATGCGATCAGGCAATGTTACTTGTTAGCTCAAATAGGAATAGATCTTGACATTCAGCTCAAAATCAAAGTATTACATAGCCGTCATCTCAGGGGAGTTCATTCTTTTTGTCTTTCCTAAGAATTTTCTACCACCTTCGACAAGAAAAGAAAGAGCAACAACTATATAAGCTTTACGATCAGTGGACATAACAAAATTGTTTACACCTTGAAATTGCAAACACATTCTACAACGATACCATAACATTATGTGGGTGTCTCTTTCTTTCATGTTTTCGGATTTTCTGGCATTCCATCCACAACTTAAAGCCAAGTATATCTTTGCGGCGGGTGATCTGCTCATACATATTGGTGACCCCATCTTCTTCTCTGACAACGGACCTCCTGACTTTCTTAATCCTACGTAGACCTCTTGACGTGGGACTAGTGTTGTTGCTCCTAGTAGAATTCTGTCGCTTCTCTATTGTGAGTTCTTTCTTATACTCCACCTAAGACAGCCAAACGAGCTAACAAAAAGTGGCTGGCAGAGCGAGCAAGAGGGAGAAGTGGCAAAGCTATGGAGGAGAAGGGGTTGGAAAGCTGGAAACTGAGGCGAATTTCACGAGCTTTGGATATACCTCTAGAAGCATCGGCATTAACTTTAGGCTATGGTGCAAGTAGTTAATAGCTATATGGTTCTATGGTCGAGTAATTCAAATTGGGTAGCTTAATCTTAAGATTTGTACTCTATTCATTGTGTCTATGAGTTTCGGAAGAGGTTTGCTTGGGTATTCCTCTGCAGCTTCTGCTGCTGGCTATGGCGATGGCGATGCCCAACACACAAGTTCAGCTGACTATGGCGATTGCAAAGATCTCCCTTTGATGCTTCCTCCTCGCACCCTCGTTGCTCTTTGCCTTCACCAGAGCCCTTGGATTCGCCTTGCCTTACTGCCCCTTGAGGCGATCGGAGCCTGTCAATCCGCGGAATTACGCTCTCTGCCTGAATTGCAAGGGTGCCGAGTTCTTTCTCTCCGCCAGGGAAGCCTTTATGCACGTTCTTGCCGGTTCGCAGGTATGCGTCCCGGTCTTTCTTCGTGTCTTGCACTTCATTTCAGGCTATGGCGGCCAACTTTGGTGCATCATTTCAGGCTATGGCGGCCAACTTTGTGGCCCGTTGTGGGATTGCCCCTACATTCTCACTAAGCACATTCGGCACCTGCCTTCGCAATTGCGTATGCCGGTCTCTTGAGGATATGCGGTGCTGACTCTCCAAAATGCAATTTGGTTGTGTGCTCGTGCCGCTGAAGCGAAGCTTACAGTCCGCCTCGAAGCAACGCATCGGATTTGTCCGTAGCTCATTGCTTACTTCCAGTGAGCTGATCTTAGGGAGTGCAAACTTGGACCATTGGAGCGACGCTACATTCTGTTCGGTTCCAAGCAAGGGGCGTAGACCTCTGGCTCAGCCGACTTCTTCCAAGGTTAAACCAGAAGGGAGCTCCGCCATTAGGGCAAGATCTCAAGTGGAAACTAAGCGCGCCAAAGTTATATCAGAGGTGAGAACCTCACAGAAGGCAAAAGGAACCCCTAACCAGTCGGCTACCGAAAAAACTACTAGTGAATTTCGCTTCTACAAAAAGTCGTTGCCTGGAAATGATTTGTCGGATGGCGTTCAAGTTTGCTCACAGTGGTGGATTTCTTGTTTCGCTAAACGTGGTGAAGTTATCAGGGATTTGGATTTTCCCCTCCGAAATATCGAAATCTGGGTTTTAGCCTATCAAAAGCTCCATTCGCAAGTGACAGGTGACCGTGCTGACAGAGAAACTATATTGTATAAGGTGACTCCGCAGATAGGAATGCTTGTAGGTGCAGTTTTGACGAGGAAATATAAATGGGGAGATACGGAGCGAGTCTACTTAGTTTCTCCCGAAAAAAACATTCCAAAGGTTTCGAGCTCCAAAACTACGTCTTCTACTTTTCAAGATAGTGTTGTACAGGAAGTTTTACTTTTAGTGTTGGAACCCATTTTTGAGGCAAGGTTCTCTGCGAGGTCTCATGCTTTTAGGCCTGGAAGAGATGCCCACACTGCGTTAAACTTGATTCGGGGGTCTTTCCCGGGGTGTATTTGGTACATAAAAGGGGATGCCAGCATGCTGTATGAAGAAGCTATGGGGATCCGTGTGCTAGACAGCATAGTCAGAGTAGTCAGAGACCAGACTGTTATAGAGCTAATTAAAGGTTGCCTGTTTACTCAACCAGTGTCAATTGAGGCCAAAGATGCAAAGACAGAAAAGTCGAAAATGGCTAAGAGGGAATTGAAGGATTGCTCAAATTGGGGCGTATGTGACAGACTAATCCCATTGTTTTGTAATATTTTTCTGGATCAGCTTGATCGCTGGATGGATGAAAGAATCGGTTCCCTTTCCAATAAAGCCCAGGAGTTGGCAAGACGCTCTTCTAATTTATTGTTTAAACCAGCAGCTGTTAGCTCAGAGAAATCGTGCAGGATGGAATATATAAGATATGGTACACAGTTCTTGGTTGCTAGCAATAGTTCGCAGGGAGGGGTTGAAGAACTCAAAAGTGCCCTTCTTAAGTTTCTCCGCCAGAGATTGGTTCTGAATCTTGATATGCATCTGACAGTCAGTCACATTTCAATCGGAGTCACATTTCTCGACCATGTTCTATCTCAAAGGGTTGTGCATCCAGTTGTACTTCGTCGCAGAGCATCAAATGGTTTTCTCATGCAGAAAAGGACATTAGGAACTGTGCTTTCCATCAAAGCCAGCAGACAATGCTGCTTCATGAATCTCCAAAGAGTAGGCTCTCCTACAAGCACACAGCAGATAAAGGAGCTGTTGAAAGTTTTGAATAACTGGTATTGTTATGCCGAGAACAGGAGGCAGGTTATCCAATATTGCAAGTTTATTCTTTGCTTCGCTTATGCCAAGCGGTTATTAAGAAGACACGAGGAACTCACGACTGTCCAAAACCCTACAAAGTTCTTTCAGAACGCTATGAAGATGATTGATGAGAAAATTGTAATAAATGACTTAAATAAGGTGTGTCCCATTCTACAGGGTAAAGATTGGGTTCCTGAACATGAAAAGTGTCTAAGGAATACGTCATGGATGTGGAATCAAGAACTCTTGAGCCAACGAGCCAAGGCATTGGTAAAAATAGACGAGATCTCTCCTCAACAAAATATGTCACGGTTAGTCTGGCAGTTCATCAGGGGGTTTTATCCTATAAAAGGTGATTACTGCTTAGAACCAGAGATCCAGATGCAACCTCACCAGTGGGCTCTTGACTATAAAAATGAGGAACTTGCGAGCAGTACTGGGTGACTCTTAATGTAGGGGATTTTGAAGGGAAATGTGAAGCTATATCGGCTGTGGGAAGCAATCTTGGAAATGTGACTATATATTTTTGGAGGGTTGGCTACAGCGCACAAGCTTATTTTCTGCAGCTTTGATCTCGCTGCATCCACTGGTGGTTCATTAGTTACCAGCAGGTTCCCAGGAGAATACTTATGCCTTCAGGTAATTCTCATATGTGGTCGCTTGAATGCCTTCACACGAGTCTTTTACACATGGTAGAGTGGATGCAGGCACTGTGTACTGCAATTTAATTCGCTTCAGCTCTCTCCTTAAGTGCTAGACTCTATTATTACCAAGTCTGCCATTCACCTTTCCACTGCTGACAGAAACTCAGCAAACGTCTTTTAACAAATGGCTGTTCATGTCTGTGTGTATATGTGTGAGGACACAAGTTTTTACAATGGTTCGAACCCCCAGTTGGGTGCTTGGGAGTTGTCCTAGCTATTTCTGTTTGATGGGCTCAGCAATAGTGGGTGGCTATTCTGAGGATCAAACTGCATTGCTCATTTTGTTTTATAGAATGAGTTTAGGCATCTGGAAATATGTCTCTGCCATATCAACGGACATGCATATTTCACCTGAGGAAGTTTTGGTCTAAGTTGCGGCGTGTTGATAGTGTGATGATTATTTTCAATTGAAGTGATTTTCTAAGCGTACTGTCCATGTGGGAGAGAGCAAGAATGAAGCTTGTGTCACACGAGCAGTTGTAGCTTGGATGAAGAGAATGTAGACCATTTTGTCTTTATCTCGGGCTCTGGAAAAAAATCGGTATGAAGAACATAGTGTGTGTGGGTGTGTGTCTATGTAGGTGTCATGTTGTGCGTTTATTGTGGGGCGCTGATGAACTTGGATGTAGATGTCATAAGCCAGTACTTGGCATGTGTGATGGACTAATGGTTTGTATTCTTTTGTTGGGATCTAGGGGTTGTTGGAAAGGTCACCTCCCCATCTGTAAGCCCCCAAATGAGGAGAGCTTGGGGGAGGGAGGGAGGCCTAGGGCCAGGATATACCCAGAGAAGTCAGAGACAGGGGGCTGCCACATGGGCAGCACCTCACAGAAACTTGTGCAGGAGATGAAGGCTGCAACACGTGGCTGGTTAGGGCTGAGAAGCACCTATTTGTTGCAGGTCTGGAGGGCCACATAGAAGGTGCTGCAAGACAGAGAGGAAAGCAATGGTGGTGGCCATGGCAGGCCAGCCACTTGGCCTTGGAACTGCCCAAGGGAGGGGCCTTATATAGGCCTCCCTTGGGGCCTAGCAGCAGCCCACAAAGTCGGCCAATCAGGGCCTGCAAGTCAGCCAGCAAGGAAGTGATCAAAGGGGGAGGGGGGGGGGGGGGCAGGCAGGTCACCTGGCACACACAACAAGGGAACTTATATGCAGCCAGCACACAGCCCCAAAGGAGTGGAGTTGGTTGGGGGCCATACTGAGTTGGCCAGGAGGGACAGACTGGTTGGTATTTTTGAGGGGGCTTGGGACCTATGAAAGGAGGCCATTGTGCCTCATTCATACCTCCAGCAAGCCAGCAGTTTTGGGGAGCAGCAGGAGCAGCAGAAGACTCACCCTCAGGCCTACATCCAGGAGGCAGAGGAGTCCCAGAGGTGCTGTAGACTGAGCTCATCCATGGCTGGAACTAGGCTGGTCTTCTAGGGCAGCAAGGTGCCGAGGTCTTTGGACGGAGAGTCTACATATGCTGGAGGTGGACCATCCGGGCTCAGAGATCTAGAGGTACCAGCATATAAGAGAAGATCCTTTTGGTAAGATCAGAGGACCACATCTTGGTGGGACTCTGGATCTATCTTTTGTATTGTGTCCATAGTTTTGGACGGAAATATATTCTTCTAGGGCAGCAAGGTGCTGAGGTCTTCGGACGGAGAGTGTACATACGCTCGAGGTGGACCACGCGGGCTCAGAGATCTAGAGGTACCACGATGACTAAACCAGGGTCAAGTTGACTAGGGTCTTAGTTGATGATGTGGCAATGATAGGTGGTAATGATGATGTGGCACGATGCCACGTGTCGGTGCTGACGTGGTAGGTGAGGCTGATGTGATAGACGATTGTCATGTGGATGATGATGTGGAGGATAAGACGAGGTGCCACGTGTCACTGCAGGTGTGGTGCTATGTGGCTGGTCCTTGACCAAGCCCTTAGGTGTGGTGACCTTGGAGATAAGGTGGTGGAGGCCACGTGTGTTATACCGGTGTGGCACCACGTGTCAATTGGAGATGGCCCAAGGATTGGGTCAAGACTCAGAATCTGTGGGATTTCGATAGAATCTCAAAAGATTCTGTCGTCTTGTCGGCTTCGTTTGATGGGTTGGCCGATGCTAGGTGGCTAGTGTGGAGGCTGCATGCACTTCCAGTCGTCTGCGAGAGCAAGTCGTCTGTGAGCTCGGGGCTGCATGCGTTTGAAGGTGACGGGAGAGAGCAAGTCGTCGATAGAGGTCGCTGTGATAGCACACCTGCTGGATGTTGCAGAACCGTAGAGGTGAAGGCGTGGAAGCCTTGGGTGGTTGCAAAGCCAGTCTGAGCGTTTTGGTCGTGGCTTTAGATCCCGCGCTATAGACTAGGAGCTGCGTCTTAGTCGTTCTTACGAGGTGCTGTGAGTCTGAGTCACACGAGCCTTCAATCATTTGAGGAGTCTGAGTTGTGGGAGCCTTCGGTTGTTTGAGGAGTCACGGGAGCCTTTGGTCGTCTGAGGAAGGTGTTGCATTTTTCAGAACCACTGCCCTTCGCCAAGCTTTCGGCTTGTAGTCATGCGGACTTGCTCAATCCGCAATTCAAGCGCTACTGGTGGGTCTGGTCTCCCAAGACCAAAGTGTCTCTCTCTGGTATGGTCCAGCTGCTACCAAGAAGCTCGGTGCCGATCTAACGTTGGAGGAGGTGGCTCTATTGCTGGAGAAAGGCGTGTTGCGTAGGATATTGGCAGCAACAATGGGTATAGCTTGTAGCTCATTGAGGCTCATTTGAGGAAGCTTTTGGCTATGGTGCGGAGCAGACAAAGGATGAGTACAAAGCTCAAAGAACCTTTGAGAACACCTTAGAAAAGGACCTTGGAGAAGCAAAATGAAGAGTAAGACTAGCTTTAGAAGACGGAACTCTCAAAGAGAAGATGATGCCTCAAATGGAGGGCTTGTCACCTCGATGGAATAAGGGCTTAACGTGCCTTGTTGAGCAAGGGCTTGACTCTCTGGACAGAAATTATGGAAAATTCCACACATGAACGAAAGTCTCTCATGGAAGAGAACACTCCAAAAACTCTCAATCTCTCTATCTCTATAACTCTCTCTCACGTGGATGGCAATGCCTCAGTGGAAGGCAAGAGAGCTCTGATACCATGACAAAATATAAAGAGGGGAGAGGAGAAGAGTGGAGATGAGGAGAGGGCACAGCTAGAGAGCACACCACAAATGACTAAATGTACACTAGATTTAGTTGAAAATGTAGGATATATACAAACCCATTTAGGGTTAGGGTTAGGGCATCTAATCCTTTCCTTTATAGCACTCTATATGTGTTAGTGCTATGTACATGTAATCACATGATGTTGAGGATGTTCTCTCAACATAGATAAGGATGCATATGGTGGTGTAGCGAGCTTGCTACAGTGGACTCGAGGGGGTTGAAAATCATGGAGGACAAAGGCCAACAACTAATTCTCCAAGAGGTCAATCATGGTAATGCTATATCCTTGTTGGGGTTTCATCGTAGGCATCAATATGGCACATGGTGGGCAACATGCAAAATGGCATTATGCAACTACATTGAATCTTCCACTCTTGGAAGGCCCATTAGAGAGCTGCTCATCATGAGCTTGCCTACGTATGCCCCCAAAACAAATACCCCTATCATCAGCTTTGTTAGTGGGTCATGTCTTTGGGTCACTCTTGGTACATTCTAGCCTTGTGTAGATGTTTTTGGGAGAGCCAAGTTCCCCTTTGGTAATTAATTTCTAGCTCTTGTTTAGCACGATGCTTACAAGGGGATTGGGCCTCAAAGTCAATGAGACAAGATGCCACTACAAGCGTATGGTTTCATATGGCCATTGGGTCATTGGTGATGCTTTGTCAAAGTTGCAGTATGCTTACATGGCCCTGCCATCTAGGGGCAAGGCTGATTCGTCTTTCCTCGGTTATGGTAAAGGCATGGTTGGACAAGTACATGATAGAAACTTGAAAGGTATATTGACAATCCATATAAAAATGCCATACAAGAACAAAACTCGTTAAAGCCACCATGTGGGGTAAATCGTAAAACAATGAGTTTCCAATGTGGGAAAAATGTGGATACTAGTGCATAGAGAAGTTACATTCTAGTTGAATGCGACATGCCCTCAAATGGATCAATCAACAAAAGCTTTAGACAGGGTTCTATGCAACCTCGGTGTATAAGTTGTTGTATGTAGTGGTTCAATTTAATGTATGACACTATGGTGTGGTCTATATTTGGTTTGTGGGTTACATGATGGTCAAGGACAAGGTTCTGCTGCCAATCTACTTGGTGAGGGGACATGAGACGACTAGATATTCCTAGTGTTTTCTCTATGCGTGTTAGTGTCCATAGTGGTCTTATACGGGCCGATACACCTAGGGGCAAATAAAATAAAGGGTTATTACATGGGTCTCACAGAGGACCTAAATGACTTGCATATAGGCTGGACACTTGCAAGATTGTAAGTGTGAGCTGTATCTAAGGTCTAGGGATCCTTCTAGACTTGTCTAGTTGAGGTGTGAATATGTAGGTTGGGTGAAGCACGTTTAGATGGGCTGAGTAGGTAGAAAGATGTGAACTTTGTAGTCATTGCTTAGTATTCAAAAGATAACACTCTTGCTCAACAATCCAATCATGAGATCTAAATCTAAGATACAACCCAAAGGCATCTAAAATTAGGAGATACACTTTATGGTTTATTATCAAAATATTAGATACACATTTAGCCTATGTATCATGTATACTCAATCTCCATACATTTGGCCTACCTTGAAAACGTTTTGATAGGTGTTTTATGCCTGCAGAGAACATACCACTCCCTAGAGGACCTCCAATCCAACCTATAAGGCCCAACTTGACCCAAGTCACAATGCAAATGCCTAGTGGGTCAGGGCTCCCAAATCCCAAAGTTGTGCCATCAAATCCATGGAACCCTTCATCAAGACCACCAATGTATGGGACAGGGCCCACCATTCCACAACCTCCTCCTGTATCTCACAAACAGTCCTTACGGACGAAGCTATGAGAATCCTAGTGCAAGCGCTAGGAAGAGGGATTGCAAGGCTACCTCCATCTTTTCCAGGAAGGGATACCAACTTCTCAAGGAGCAAGCCTGTCACAATCTCCAAGCTAATCACCAAGTTGTAGGAGAAGGAGACCTAGTCTCCCATGTTGAGAGATTTGAACAAATCTGTGAGACCTTTGGTGATATCGGGGATCTAGACAAGATCAATGCTTTTTTGGCTTAAGCCTTGATGGCAACGCTAGACAATGGTTCAGACCCTTAAATCCTAAGGAGAAAATAAATTGGGACACATGCGTAAATCTTTCATTGTGGGATTTGCCCCCAGTGGTCCCAAGTGGAGCCCGATTAGCCTGATTAACCAGCTTTATGAGGTGAAGCAGAAGAAGACTGAATCCTTAAGAGACTATATCACCAAGATTAAACATCTTAACTCGTGATGTGAACCCCACGAGAGGATGAGTGATGCACAACTTCTACCATGCTTCCTCATAGGACTAGGGGATGCTAAGCTGCATGATCATCTGTTTGCTATGAGAATCCCACATTATTTGAGCAAGGTAGCAAGATGGCGATATGCCTGGGGGATAACATGAGGGAGAAGCTAACATTTGTTGACAAATGCTGCAGCTAACATTTTCTACACCACCCAATCCTTCCAATCAGGCACAATTGGCAATATAAGGAGCACATCTGCAAATCAAGGGCACTTTAGGGCTCATTACCCCTGCTAGTACTGGGACTTCAACCACCACCACGAATTGCTCCCCTGGATCAAGTATTGGTGGAAGAGCCACCTAGTGATTGGGGTGACCATGAACCTACCTTTACTGGAAAAGGTTACCCCCAATATGGTAACAATGTAAATCGGCATAGCATTATAAGTCACTATGTTAGGCAAGACGACCGATTTATACCGATCTACCAAGCACCATCAATTCCTTTAAAAATGGGATATATGAACAACCTTGACAAGACACCACACATTCAATGTCATACGTGTCATGGCCCCCACCAATCCAATGAGTGTCCCCTCAAGGGAGCAAGACCACATGTACACCAGCATCTAATACACCACTGCCATTGTGCTTTGGGTGTGGTGTGGACCATCTTTTTAAGGATTGTATGATGCGAAGGTCATCTAAGTCCACAAGCCTTAACTTGTTAAGCATTGAGAGAGGCCAAGCATCATCAGTATCCTTGAATGTAATCACGAGGTTGCAAGCTAAAACCCTTAATAAAGAGCTTTGCAAACAAGCCAAAAGGGATAAAGCTAGCGTATCACAAGTTAGGGAGGCAACTGAATCAACACGAGTAAGCACCAAGGGTGCAACAAAGATCGGGAAGGGACACAACAAGGTTATCATACAAGATGGGCCAGATGAAGATACAGCCTCCCTAGCAACATCATTTGCCTCTGGTGGTACTTTCTCAAATAGGAGCAGCAACAAGCACTTACATGAGGCAAATGAGGGGACAATAAGGGCCTCAGCCCATGGCCAAGCCACAACACCTAAGGGTCACGGTGAATATCCCAACCCATGGGTGGGGAAACAATGTCTCACCGAGGAGCAAAAATTGGTATGCAATTGCCAAGAGAAATGTGAGTAGAGGCTCAAGCCAAGCAAGAGTGTTCATACAATTCATCCAAGATATGAGATAACCACTCGAGCATCAAAAGCCTTGCAAATACCTAAAATGATAGGTGAAGAAGGTGTGTCATGCCCTTCAACAAAGGGATACACACATGCAATGGATGTTTGAAGAAGACCCCACCTTGCAAAAAATAAAGGAGGATGAAAACATGTCCTTATATGCCTTAGACGAGTCAAAATCGAGAGGCAGGGAACCTGTCACACTGATCCTTAAGACATTGTAGGATTAGCCTCATTCATGTCCGCTGAGATCAAGATGCCCATCGCAACACTATTATGGGGTAATCCTACTCTATGGAGAGACCTCTCGGATTGGATGAATGGGCAAATAGTGACACCCCAGTCCACTAATCTTGAGAATGTTGAATCTCCCGATCAAGCTCTAGACCTTCGAAGGGTGCCAATCAACAAATTGGGCCAATACTTTGGCCTTAAAAACTCTTGGTGTGCTCCTTTACCCAAACAAATGGACTCACTAAATGGAATGCATACACTGGCAACAATTGATCTACCAACTACTATAGGCCCTCAGACAATGCAACTTGACAAGGATAAACCTACTACCCTACTACCATTACACCTTTTTACACCATAAGAGCAGTACTACCTAATCAAATTGAACTAGGTATTGACAATGCCATTGATCATAACGAGATAGATATGACTCCATCTCAACTTTGGGTAGAGTTGAAATCAGTAGACGCAACCTGCCGACGAATACAGTCTGTGGCAGATTGGTAAGCAAGCAATAACATCATCTCCTAGAAAACATTAAAACATCTTGGCCAAGTACTCCTTCAAGTTTGTGATTTTGAAATTCAATCCATAGGAGGTACCTCGGCTAAGGTTATTAGTTCTTTAATGCTGAATGTTTCCATGGACAATTACATTGTGCCTTGCAAGTTTTTTGTAACTCCCATAGGTATCTTAACGAAAGTCGCAATTCTTGGTAAAATCTGGATGCAAGACACTTACAAAGTGTTATATTTGATGATGAGTCAACCCAACAAGATGTGCTAAGAACTACCAACTGGCCCAACATTCAAGCATCAACATCCACTTCCAGTTCTCAACCTCGAGAAGCACGTCATTGTTGGCTCTTTCCCATAGCTTCCGCAGGAAGAGCAGGGCATTCTCAGTATGCAGGGTTCCGAGGCTTTTTTTCACCTACAGATATATCGGGGTTGTCGTTTGTAGTATATGTGTAGCTTAGGACCTCAAGTCGTATCTCGGTAAGAGATGTAGGCTTAAGTGTGGTAAGCAAACATAGTGCATTCATGTGTAAAAGGAACGTGTATCATCATGGTTGAGGTAATGAAGGCTTTCGCCTTCATTGGGGGTTGCAGGGTTTAGGAGGAGTTTAAGAGTTAGAAGGAGGTTCCAAGGTTTAGAAGGAGGTTCTAGGTTTAGAAGGTTCCAAGGTTTAGAAGGAGGTTCCAAGGTTTAGAAGGAGGTTCCAGAGTTTAGAAGGAGGTTCCAAGGTTTAGAAGAAGTTCCAGGGTTAGAAGGAGGATCCAAGGTTTAGAAGGAGGTTCCAGAGTTTAGAAGGAGGTTCCAAGGTTTAGAAGAAGTTCCAGGGTTAGAAGGAGGATCCAAGGTTCAGGGTAGAGTACATGGTGGAGAACTTGCCTCCCTCATAGATCATGGAGGTCAAGGGTTGAGGAACTAAGGGTTTAGGGGGAGCATAGGAGTGGGAGAGGAAGAAGGTGTAAGAGCATGGGGGGAAAGAAGAGAGAAGAGGAGGGAGGAGAAGGAGGGAGGAGGAGGAGGAGGAGAATGGAGGAGAAGGGAAGAGGAGGGAGGAGAAAGAGGAGAAGGGAGGAGGAGGAGGGAGGAGGAGAGGGAGAGGATGGGTTGCAAGGTTGGAGGAGAGGGGAGGAGGAGTTGCAAGGTTAGGACATGCTTTTGGACGCAGAGTGCAAGGAAGCATGGACACGAGAGTAAATTGCTTGGAATACCAAAGTAGAACTCAACACAATGCCCCAAAGAGTGTGGGCTTCATTCCATTATGGGGTATTTATACAAGTTGGAGAGCTTCTCTCTCTGCATGTAGGAATTGTAAGACATTCTCTCTCTGCATATAGAACTTGCATATAGAGTTGCATGTAGAAGTTGCAAGTTGCATGTAGAACTCGCATGTTGCATGTTGCATGTAGAACTCGCATGTAGAACTTGCATGTAGGACTTGCATGTAGAACTTGCATGTAGGAGTTGTATGTAGAACATGCATGTAGAAGTTGCATGTAGGAGTTGAATGTAGAAATTGTATGTAGAACTTGCATGTAGAACATGCAAGTTGGATTTCTAAGAGGAATTATTTCTAGCCTTATGCAAGTATAAGCGGAGCTTTGTCGCTACTCTACACACACATTCTGTACTACCTAAGTCCATGTTGGCACAGAGACAACATACTCCTGGATCCATTTGATTACCCGTCCTCGGGTTATGGATTATTTTAATTTCGGAGTTGGGATGCCATGTGCGTAACCCAGTGGCTGTTGAGCTTGTGGCATGCGAGTCGTTCCTGCTGTAATGCTTTTGCACCATACAATTTGTGGTCTGTAGTCAGGAAGCTTATCTCCTCTTAAGGAGGGGTAGAAGGCTGTGAATTTCAGAGGGGATCTTGTTGCTGAGGTTGTGGACCCTGCCATCGAATCTTCTTGGGAAGAGGTTTGGCGGGGGTCTCGTTGTTGAGGCTGGCATTTCTTGCTATCTTGCATACATGTTGGATGCGATTGCACCCGTATCATTGAGCTTGTAGATAAGTTTATATGTAAGTCTGATATTTTTGCATTTAGGAGGAGACAGCTGTGATGTTTGGCGAGGGTCTCATTGTTGAGGATGCAGACTCTTGTGCCAATTCATCTTGAGTTTTGGCATAGCTTCTTGTCCTGCTTGTGAATTCATTGCATGCTTTGAGAGTATGGAATGAAAGTGTGTGATACTATTATTGATGCAATCTATTATGTGCCTATGCAAAATCGTGTGAATGGATCTCATACAAAATTGATTAGGTCTTCCTAAATGTGCAAAAACATGCATATGCTAGCGAGTGTGTGTGTAACAATCTAGTGTAAACTATTGAAGACTTGGGGTTCCCAAAACTTCATTTTTATCGGGGATGGCTTGTGTGTTGAAGTAGTGGCGCTTCAGTCGGCTCCCATTTATTATTGTGTTGAATTGGACTCCATCCAATGTTTCTAGCAGCACAGCTCCGATGGGATTCATCTTTCTTACTCGGTAGGCTCCTTGACCTAGATACTTCAGTTTTCCCTTGTGTACTTTGGCATTGTATAACAAGACCAAGTCACCTTCCTTGATGTCTTTAGCTTTAAGATTTCTGTCAAACCATGCCTTTCTTCTACGTTTTTCTGTTGTCATGGCAACTAGTCTTATCTCTGTATGTTTCTCCAACTAATAGAGTCTTTCTTTCAAGGATTCATGGTCTCCCATGCGTAGGCTTGGTATTACAAATTCTAGTGGGACCACAACTTAAAGGCCATACACCAATTGAAAAGGCATGTTCCCTGTACTGACCTTCATTGTGGTTTTGTATGCCCATAAGGCTACCATTAGGAAAAAAGGGAGCTCATTTTGGGGCCTTTTACGGTTTGGAAAAATAAGCTCTCAACCAATCAATAGAAGGCCAACGTAACGTTGAAAATTCACGAAAATAAGAGAAAATAGAAAAAAGAAACAATACTTTATGTAAGTACAAGCGTGCTACATTAATGTGGAGATTGGTTTTTTATTCTTAGAAGATCTTTGGACAAGAAGATAGAATCTAAACTGACATTTTATCTGACAAGATCCTTCCCGCTTCCACCTTCCTTTGAATTTTCAAATGTTGTGCCGCCTTTCGTGCGAAAGGTCTACCATTCTACACCATTGCCTCATTGTGCAACAACCTTTCTTTTCCAAAACTGCTCCCTTGATCCTGTTTGGCGTAGAGTAAGATGTTTCTCGTCAACTGTCTGTTTGCCCACTTTCTCTTTCTTGAAACTTCAAATTGTTATCTTAGTTACATTACTTTGCTATTGTTACAGATTCAGAAAATCTCCATGGTGAACCAAAACCACGGCCGTTCTTGTGGAAGACGCTCTGTGGATGATAATGCTACGAAGGCAGAATTATACCAAACATCCTTACCCCGTCGACCTGCTTCTTCTATTTCGTCGGTAGAGAATTCAAGTACAGTCAAAGCGGAAGGAACTTGGGAAAGGTTTAGTGTTTCGAAAGGAGCATGGGTGCTCATGCAACCTAGCAAAAGAAAAAGACCCCAGACAAAAAACATTTTCTTGGCATCGTGGAAGGGAAGAGTACGAGATTTTAAAATCACCAAAGGGAAGATATCCGTGAAAGAAGTTTTGATTCAGCACGTGTACATGCATAAAGAACTTGTCTTGCGAGACTATCCAAAAAACTTCCGCAACATAGGCCTAATTGTATATTTTTCTATTGTGGTTTTTTTCTTCATGAGGTGTATGGATTTTTAAGATGAAGCTCTCTCTCTTAGCTTATTGACATTCTTGTGTTGTTTTATTTCAGATTTATATCCTTCATCGTATGAGACATGGCAAAACATCGATTGTATATTCTGGGATTTATAGATGTTCTGCATGGATCGATAGGAGAACAACAATACCAAGGTCGATGTGCAACAGAGCTAGCTCAATCGGGTATATTTTTTACTGATCATTTTTATCAGTTGCTGGACAAAGCTAACACACATGGTGTATTAATAAAACAAGACCTTCCGGCGTGGAATTCAGTGGATTGGCCTCACCCACATTCTAGTGTTACAGAGGCATATAGGGCGAAGCTTTTTATAGAAGTACAGAAAGCTCTGAGGCCCAATATTGCCACTAGGATAGTAAAAATTTCTTTGTGCATGCCTCTCACAGTTTTTGTGGACTTGTTTAATACCTTTCCAGTGAAGGTTTCAAAAACAATGTTCACAGTTAAAGCAACAAATTCGGCATGCATGCCACAATTTTTGGATAAAGGTTGGGATAAGAAGACATGTAGTTCAGTGTTTTGTGAGGTGGTCCAACCTTCTATGCAACTGAAGTACAAAATTTTATTTTCTCTTTTTATTACAAGCGCAGTCGAATGCTAGGCACAAAGCTTGTCCCAATGGATCAAGATGAAGAGTCTTTTGGTGCAGAAAATAAACTTATTGATATTGATGTTGTTGAGAATGGTGATGTGCTAGTCAATATCTCATTAAGAGAATGTTGCTCCCTAGCTCAATTGCGCAGTGACATTCTGTTTGAGACTGAAGGTTCTATCTCAAACGACTTTTTATTTATCTACAACAACAAAAAGGTACACCATCTGATTTATCCTAGTCTCATTAAGCAGCATTGCTATTAGTTTAATTTACCACTCTAATTCATATTGCTTTTTTGCAGTTACTCAGAAGAAGAGAGAGCTCAATAAAATGCAAAGACATAGAAAATTTAAAAATTGAGATAACACAGACTCCATAAAGAAAGGTTTTGTATTCAATCAAGTAAGATTTTGTACAGAACTGTTTAGCTGAATCTGTAGAACATATTTCTGACATCCATTTTCTATTTATGTACAGTTTGATCCAGAGGCTGCTCTACATTTTCTGGAGGATCTTCTCTCTGCTGCTCCATCCTGTCCGTGCTCCATCCTGTCTCCTCCACTGCCCCAGAAGTGCCTCTTTGCTGCTTCTCCACCTTCTCCTCAACATCAGCAGCAGGTCTTTGCTCCTGTGTCTGCTCCTCCTCAGCACTCTGTGATTGCTCCTGTGGCTTCTGGTCCTCAGCATTAGGTGCTTCATCTGTGGGATCAAGGTGTATGACACCTTCTTGTACTTTAGAGCTTTCACCCAACTCCACAGTAGCTGGTACAATAGGTTTGGGGGAGGCATAGCTCAAAAACCTCCAAATTGTATGAGCTCTAAAATTATGTACATAGTTGGAGCTGAAGCTATCCTCTTTCATCTGCAATGGTAGAGGATAATTTAGAACACTTTGTATCATTATGAATTATCTTCAAGCTAAATGAAAAGTATTTTTCCTTACCAGGTCTGGCTGTTCCTTCTCAAAGTAGCTTGAAAGTATATATTTTGCATTGATCAGCACCCTCCATCCACAGCTACTTGAATCATTTTGTTGTGGTGTCTCTACAGTTAGAAAAAAATGTTAGAAACTATGAGCATCAGCACAAAACAAAATTATTCAATAAGTTCAAAGACATAGCATTTAATAGACTTTTTACCGCTAGACTTATTGGCTCTATTGAATCCAAAAGAGAGACATTTGGAGGACAGTGATCCAATGCATCTAATAGCCTTCTAATACAACTGCAATATGTATAATTTAGTTAGTATGATATCAAAATAATGAAGTTTTAAGTTCAAAAAGCACACACAGCACTTACAATTTCAGCTCTCTGTGTGTGTTTTTTAGAGAGTTGAATAGAAAGCATTGCTTCTGCTGGATGTCAATAGACACAAAACTCCAGTGGTCACTGCATAAGGAAAAAAGCATAAGAAAATGAAAGGCTACAAGAGTTCCCAATATTAAAGAAGAATCTTAAAAGAAGTAGTCACCCACATACCTGCTATGGTATGGAAGTAGCAAAACATCAATTACTTCAAAATTGCAGTGTTTGAACCAGCTGGAAATACTCATGGGAGTCTCCTTTGCATCTCTTAATTTAGAAGAAATGGCTGGATCAACAATATGGACTGTATGCTGTACAGAGGGGTGAAGCCAGCTTCTCATCATGCTGCATAGGATCAGAAAAGAATTAGGGTAGGTTATAAAGGAGTTACAAGGAGGATTGATTTGCAAAAAATGTAAAATTTATAGACACTTACTAGAGCATTGCAAGAATGATAGTATCTGAGCAATACTCATTCTTATTAGCCAATGCTGCTAAGCATTGTTTTGTCAAATCAAAATCATTGATTGAAACTTCATCCTCAAT
Source organism: Dipteris shenzhenensis (assembly GCF_047967505.1). NCBI lineage: Eukaryota > Viridiplantae > Streptophyta > Polypodiopsida > Gleicheniales > Dipteridaceae > Dipteris > Dipteris shenzhenensis. Next base: position 876,700 of record NC_141618.1, read on the forward strand.
ATGTACAACTACATCAGGGCCCCCAGCTCCTTCAACCTTCTATGTATCTGTAGCTCCTTCTTTCTAATCTCCACATCTATAACAGATTTTGTTTCTTTTATTTGCTACTTCAGTGAGTCCTCATAAGCAGCCTTCCCTCTGGTGTTCTTTGAGTGTGTTACCTCAACAACCTTTACCTCATCAACCTTCAACTTCCTTGTAGGTGGAATTAGCAATATATCTCTCATTTTGATGTCCTGCCATTCCACAGGATAATATTTCTCCAAGTAATCCTCTGCCATTTCCTGTAAGGAAAGAATGGCAGTTCTATTCCACCTGAACCCAAGGTTCCAACTGTCACAAATTTCTCTCACCAGTCTTTGAAAGGGTGCTTTGGGTATTGCAAAGCCTATAGCTTTCTGTTGCCTCCTTATCTCCCTTAGCACACCTGCACCCTGATTCAATCTTTTGGCCTTTTGCTTGAGCAAGCTCATTGGCTTACCCTTCCTGCCATGTGCAGCTCTTCCCTTTGGAGGCACACTAAATTTCTTGGTACCTGCCCCAGCTGCTGTTGCTGCAAGACCTGGTCCTTTGCCAACTTTCCTTGCAGTTGACTTGGTTCTTGCCATCACTCTGAAAAACTGCATACAAAGGATTGGAAAGAGATCACAGACATGGAGAACATGTTCTAACAAAGAAGAGGCAATCACAGGGGTGGAAGAAGCCAAATAGAGAAATTTGCAATAAAATGCGATATGAGCAGTTTGGAATTTCAAACAGGTCCACATCGCATTTTGCTGCAAATTTTTGAAATGGCATGCTGGTGCAGTCCTACAGTGATTTCTATGTCTCTCCAACCAAATACAGTATGAATGGAGTTTATGCAAGAAGATTACAGCTATGGAAGTCACAAAACCAAAATGACAGGGGTTGATGAAGCAATATTTCAAATTTTTGCAACAAAACGCGATTTCAGCAGTTTGAAATTCCTAATGCCTTCTCCTCGCATTTTGCTGCAAATTCATGAGGCATATTCCTGATGTTGCGTATGTCATCTCTCTCACCCATCCGCACAGGGATATCTTCAATGTCGTTCATAGGTGGAGGGGGATTTGCGAGTTCAATCCATCCTTTGAAACTCTCCCAGAGATTGGGACAATTCCGTAAGAGGATTCCGATGGGAATTGACCCAGGGCAACTCAGGATGCTAGAGAGTGCAGCTCCTTCAAATTGACGTGGCGGAACATTCTGTTGTGGAGTCTGTTGTTGGAACAAAGGCTCGAGTACAGTATCAATACTTTGTGGGGCCAAGTCATGGAGTGGGTCTTGAGCCTGTTTCTGAGCCTCAAATTGAGCTTGTTCATTTTGAACCCATTGCTGAAGTACCTGAAAACGAGCCTTCTCCACCTCTGCATTCGGGAATGGAGCTTCTTTTATTCGAGGCTCGGGAGTTGATGTGGATGAGCTTGGCTGCTCATTGCTTGGCGGAGGTGGAGGCACTTGTGCTTTCTTCCTCAAAAGTCGCTTTGGTTGGATTGGAATGATAGGGTCCTTCGTGGCCTCTTTCTGTTGGCGTGTAATTACATTGATAGGCTGTGACCTTAGACTTGCCGGACCCAGACTTTGATGGTCCACCCCAATGATGCCGATGGGGATGTCAGGCTTAACCTCTGTTTGTTCTGGGATCTTATTTTTCATGGGACAATCCATACAGGCATTTCCTATGCCACAATCTCTGCAGAGCGGTTGGAAAGTGGCTGGGCTACCACGATGAGGGCACTCTGCGATCCTATGATTTTCTCCACAACCGTAACACTTGATTGGTGCTCGAAATGTGTTGGGTCGCACTTGATTTGCATAGACTGGTATTAGACCCTCTGCACCTTCTACATAGTACACTGGGTACTCTGCTTCATACTCAAATAGTGAGTCTACTTCTTCGGCTTGTAATTGATGTATGGGAACTGCCTGAGGAGCTGGATTTGGTGCTCTTGGATACGGTCGTGGATTCGGATTCCTGAGTAGTTGTGGGACTTGTGTCCGAACGGGAACAGGATTTAGCCTCGGAGCTGGTGGCGCTTGTGCAAGTGCCGGTTGCCTGTATACTGGCATGGGTGCCGCTTGGTATTGTGGTGGTCGAGGCGGATTGTTGCGCATGTTGAAGATGCAACTGGTCTCATCATGGCCGCCGACAACACAGATATGGCACCACAACCGTGGCGGTGGATTTGCTTGTGCAGTGATCCTTGCTCTTAGGACTGGGCATTCATTTGCTGTATGATTTGCCAAGCAGTGTGGGCACCAGACATTTTCTCGCCGTGGATATGTTTGAGTTGGCGGCTGAGACAAGTGGAGTTTTTGATCCATGGCCTGCATCATATCTTCTTTCAGCTTCAAGGTCATGGCCTCGAGGCGATCTTCATTGGATGTTTCGGCAGTGTCCTTTGATTTACCTTTTTCCGAGCGCTTATCTCGTGTATGTGATCTGGCATCATCAATGCTAGTGTCTGAATCTGTCATGCCATCTTCGATGTCAATGGCTGCCGCATGAGCGGCACTGAATGTTTCATAGCTACTTATCTTTTTCATATCCTTGCGGATTTTCTTTCGTAGACCTGCTATGAACCATGCCGTGAGGTACTTTGCATCTTGGCGTGGGTCACATTTGGCGATCAATCTCTTCATCTTTCCCAAGTATGTGCGTACATCTTCCCTCCGGCCTTGTTCGATCTTGCTGAGTTGGAGAGCGGGATCATCTTGTAGCCTCTCCGTTTGAAAGCGATGTTTGAATTCGGTTTGAAGTAGGTCCCATGTGGCACGTTCTTCCACGAGAAGGTCGAGGTACCATTCCGATGCCTCATCAGTTAAGGCCATTGGAAACCAAGCCACCTTGGTTTCATGGGATTGATCACCACCTGCTCGACATGCGGCATCAAAATGCTGGAGGAAGCGAGCTGGGTCTCCCCTACCATTATATTTGGGAAGTTCCAGTTTTCCCAAGGGGCGTCGGCCGTGATTGTTGTGATTTCGTCGATTGAAGAAGTTGTCAGCCTCAGCATTGAGCTCGATATCCCCATCATGCTCATGACGGCGTCCAGCCATGTTGGGGCGAGGAGGAGTTAAAGGAAGTTGTTGAATCTCAGGGGGGGGGTCGGGGTAGAGGATTGGCGGGGGCGGTTGTTGCAGTGGAGTTAGTTGCGGATGGGGTGAGCGTTGGAGTTGAAGTCGTTGGCCGGAACGTAATTGCATGCAGATGGTGCGTGATTTGCCAAGGGTGTCGCTACCCCAAGGGCGTTTGTGGAGGTGGTGTTGTTAGGAGAGTTAGAGTGATGTTAGTTTGTGTAGGGACCGTCGTGTTAATAATGTGCCTAAGATTGTCCTACGTGTGTAGGGAAATGTGCCGGTGTAGACGGATCGTTAATCGGAGGTCACGGCGTGAAAATATGAGTGAATTTGTGCAAAATGAGGCCCACACGGGGGCACGAATGAACGTGTGCTAGGGATGCCGAAATGGTGTGCAATGGGCTGGAAAAATACCCCGTAACGTGGTGTTTCCGTGTGTGAAATCTGGGTTCAAACGGGGTTCAATTTGGGTCCCAAACGGATGAGTTTCAAGGGGTTAAAGGAGGGGTAAATTTGGCGTTTGGGGGGGTCCTAATGGTGGTGGGAATGGACTTTAAGTCCAACCGAGGGGTTGAAACCAAGTGGCTCTAGTTAGACTAACTAACCTAGATCCTCCCAGTTACTATAATTGGGAGGTTAACTAACTATAGTTAGTTACTAACGAAAGAGTTAGTCTAACCTAACTGAGGGTAATCTAACCGAACCTAGTCGAACTAACTGAGGGTTAACTAAACTAACCTAACTACAGTTACTACTAACCTAACCTACGTGAACTAATCTAACTCAGGTTAACTAACTAACCTAGGGTTAACGAACCTAACCTAACCTAACTTTAGTTAATGCTAACCTAACTATGGTTAAATCTAACCCTAGAGTTAATTTTAGGTTAGGTGTTTTTTTTTTTTTTTTTTTTTAGTGTGGGGGGCTGCCCGACGGCGGCGCCCGGAGGGGCGGGGGGGGTTGATGCAGCGGGGGAGGGCGGAAGTGGCACGCGGGGGGCGGCGGGGGAGGGTGAGGGGGTTGCGCGAGGGGTCCGAGGGGGTGCGCGGGGGGGCGAGGGGTGGCGCGGGGGGGGCGAGGGGGGTGCGCGGGGGGCGGCGGGGGAGGGCGGGGGGTGGCGCGGGGTAAGGGGTTGGGGAGGGCGAGGGGGGTGTGAGGGGGGTGCGCGGGGGGCGGGGAATGGCGCGGGGCGGGGGGCGGCGGGCGGCGCTGTGTGCGCTGCCGCGGGGGCGGGGGGGTGCGCGGGGGGGTGAGGGGGGTGCGAGGGGGGTGCGCGGGGCGGGGCGGGGGGCGGCACGGGTGGGGGGGGCGCGGGGCTGCGGGCGAGGGGCGACGCGGGGCTACGGGCGGGGGGTGGCGCGGGCGCGGGGGCGCGGGGCTGCGGGCACGGGGCGGCGCGGCGTGCGCCGCTGCGGGGCGGCGGCGGCTCTGTGGAGCGCCGCTGCGGGTGGGGTGGGGGGTGGGGTGGGGAGGGTCACAGAGAGGGGAGAGGGGGAATAAGGGGGCGGGGGTAAGCGGGAGAGAGAGGAGAGGGGGGGCGGGATGAGGGGTGGAGGGGCGAGCGTAAGGGGGGAGAGAATGAGGGGGAGAGAGGGGAGAGTGAGAGAGAGGGAGAGGGGGTGGGAGAAAGAACGAGGGGGAGAGAGGAGAGAGGGGAGAGAGAGAAGAGAGAGAGAGGGGAAAAAAGGGGAGAGAGGAGAGAGAAAGGAGAGAGAAGGTGGAGGGAGAGAAAGGGGGAGGGAGGAGGAGGTGGAGATGAAGGGGGAGGGGGGGAGGGGGTGGTGGAGGGGGAGGGGGAGAGGGGGAGATGGTGGTGGAGGGGGAGGGGGAGAGGCGGAGGTGGAGATGAAGGGGGAGGGGGGAAGGGGGTGGTGGAGGGGGAGGGGGAGAGGGGGAGATGGTGGTGGAGGGGGAGGGGGAGAGGGGGAGGTGGTGGTGGAGGGGGAGGGGGGAGGGGGAGAGGGGGAGGTGGTGGTGGAGAGGGAGAGGTGGAGATGAAGGGGGAGGGGGGAGGGGGTGGTGGGGAGGTGGTGGTGGAGGGGGAGGGGGAGGGGGAGATGAAGGGGGAGGGGGAGAGGGGGAGATGGTGGTGGAGGGGGAGGGGGAGAGAGGGAGATGGTGGTGGAGGGGGAGGGGGGAGGTGGAAAAAGAGGAAAAAAACCTGAAAGACTGAAATCGAAAAGCGGGGAGAAGTGGTCACCTGAACGCTCTCCAAGTCTTTCTCGATGTAACGGGATTGTTGCGGAACAATGGAGGGTGGGTGGAAGGCTAGGTCATCGCTGCGAGAAGGGCTCGATGTCACTTACATGGCGAGGATAGGAGTAAGGGGGTGGTCGATGGAGAGGGAGGAGTGTCTTGTGTGGGGCTTGGAATGAGGAAGAGAATGGAGGCAAAAAGTGAAAGATGAAGAATGAGGGGGGGTGGAGTAGGTTTTTATAGGTTTGGATTTTAGGTTTAGGGTTTAGGTTTAGGGTTTAACCCTAAACTCTTCCCGAGCCATAACGCTTTATGAAGAGCTCGGTTTGCCTTTCTGTAAAAAGGTAAAATGATCGAAATTGAAAGCTCTACGCAACCGTGTCCACTACCTAGCCTGATTGTAGATCATGTGGCTTCTATTTAAGAAATTAAGAAAATTTCTTAAGGTAGTAACCCAAAGTGGATGTTTGGGATTGATATGTTTGGCTAGAATTGGAAAAAATTTTACTCTCCTTGCCCTTGAGTGTTATGTTTGTGAAAGTTTGAAGTAGTGACTTGTTTTACACATACCTATGTATGTTTACTCGCTACTTGAGATGCTAGTCTCCCCGGCAACGGCGCCAAATGTTGGCTCTTTCCTACTGCTTTCGTAGGAAGAGCTGGGTATTCTATCTTGCAGGGTTCCGAGGCTTTTGTCACCTACAGATATATTGGGATTGTCGTTGTAGTATATGTGTAGCTTAGGACCTCGAGTCATGTTCCGGTGAGGGACGTAGGCTTAAGTGTGGTAAGCAAACAAAGTGCAAGCATGTGTAAAAGGCACGTAAACCATCTTTGTTGAGGTAATGAAGGCTTTCGCCTTCATTGGGGTTTGTAGGGTTTAGGAGGAGTTTAAGGGTTCAGAAGGAGGTTCCAGGGTTTAGGAAGAGTTCCAGGGTTTAGGAGGAGTTCCAGGGTTCAGAAGGAGGTTCCAGGGTTCAGAAGGAGTTCCAGGGTTCAGAAAGAGTTCCAAGGTTTAGAAGGAGTCCAGGGTTAGAAGGAGGATCCAAGGTTCAGAGTAGAGTACATGGTGGAGAACTCGTCTCCCTCGAACATCATGGAGTTTAAGGGTTTAGGAAAGCATAGGAGTGGGAGAGGAAGAAGGTGTAAGAGCATGGGTGAAAGAAGAGAGAGGAGGAAGGAGGAGAAGGGAAGAGGAGGAGGGAGGGGGAGGAGACAAGAGGAGGGAGGAGGAGGAGGAGGAGGAGGAGGAGGGAGCAGGAGGAGAAGGAGGAAGGAGGAGGAGGGAGGAGGAGAGGGAGAGGGTGGGTTGCAGGGTTGGAGGAGAGGGGATAAGGGTTGCAAGGTTAGGACATGCTTTTGGACGTGCAGTGCAAGGAAGCATGGACACTTGAGACAAATGCTTGGAATACCAATGTAGACTCAACACAATGCCCCAAGAGTCTGGGCTTCATTCCATTATGGGGTATTTATACAAGTTGGAGAGCTTCTCTCTCTGCATGTAACACAAAGCCGTATCACAAAGTTGTAACACAAAGTTGTATCACAAAGTTGTAACACAAAGTTGTAACACCTTCTCTCTCTACATGTAGAAGTTGTAACACAAAGTTGTTACACAAAGTCGTAACATAAAGTTGTGTCTAGAAGTTGTAACACAAAGTTGTATCACAAAGTTGTATCACCTTCTCTTTCTTCATAAGTTCATGTTGGCACAGAGTCAACAGGCTTGTAAACGTTTATATGCTTTTATAAAAATAAAAGCTTAGTATATTCGCCACAATTTGAAACTAAAATTAAAAAAAGAGCTAGGTTTAGCCTTTAAGATTATAAAATTATAAATAAAGTCCATGAAAATTTGCCAAAGTTTCATATAATAAATAAATATATTTTGAAACTTTCGCCAACATATTATATATACAATTTAAAATTTTGGCTAGATCTATAGAATTAAGCACCAAAAGAAGACTTGTGCCCTTATATCTAGTGTACATTTGACTAACTTAAGCCTATGGTAGGCCCATCATTAGCAATATGTCTACCCCTCATCATGTCATATAGTAGGGATATATCTCTTCATGCTTCTATCTTCAACAAGAACATGGAAGGACACTGCATACATAGGTAAACAGAAACAACATGTAGATTCTTAGCAAGAATAATCAAATGATTAAAATGACACAAAATTAAAGAATGAAATTTTCTATAATGGCCTGGTAGAAGGTTTCTTGTTAGATATTTTACGTATTTCTTTAGTCACAGTTTATGATCACAAAAAGTAGGTAAAAATTCAACTAAATTAATGAATAGAGCTAGAGTAGTGAATATGCAATAAGTCACATATTTAGTTGTGTTGTGTGTGTGTGTGAAAACCTAACTTTAATTTCATCGTGTACTTCTATGCATTTATATTTAGTTGTGTATGTGTGTGTGTGTGTGTGAAAATCTAACTTTAATTTCATCATGTACTTCTATGCATTTATGTGTTTAGAAAATTATCACAATGCAAAGAACTTGCTAATCAATAGAGGCTTTAAATATAAATCTACCCCTCAAGTATTCTCATACATTTAGTACACTTAAGCCATCTATCCAGTCTCACAATCTTGTATAGTGGAAGATTCTATAGATTTATGACAACAAATAAGAAGAAAAGAACTAAACTAAAATGCCACATGCAAATACTTAAATGTATGTATCAATGTATAGGGGGACATACTCTCTTTCTATTTCTACACACATGTTGTTGGTCTTGGCATTGAAGTCCCATATGAACAAGACCTCTCCTAACTACTTGCACCTCTAGATGTCCTCGTGGAGTGCTAAGGAAGGTAAGATATGTCCCTAGAGATTGTCCAAATATAATCCAATATCTGTGGGGATACATAACATGTTGTAATCCCCTCTCTCCCAGCTCGCTTTAGGGATGCACATTGATGAATGAGCAAAGGGTGACAGTGGAAGAAAGGAAGAATCAAGAAACCCCCTCTTCTACCATGTCTATATTAGCCCACCCACGTTCCCAACCCAATCCCATACCCACATTAGCCATCCAGCCCCACGTGGGCATCATTTTGTCCTATCAAGATGTGTGCTCTAGATTTTTATTAGCCTTTCTCTCTTGATCTCTATATCTGCAATCTTCATGGAAATGCCACCCTTTTGAACCCTTTGGATCATTAGTCATTGCTAATGCACCAATGCACATCGTTTTTACTGATGGGCAAGAAAGCCTTTGCTAATGTGCCAATGCACATCGTTTTTTTTCAATAGCTTTTGTAGTAGGTTACACCTAGGTTTGTAGTAGGTTTGAGTCACAATATTGATGTACAATGTGCAAAGGGTATTTACTTTGTCTTGAAACATGCCTCTATTTAACGTATGTCAAATGGCCATGTGCAGGCACTTGAGTTTAGGGACCAACCAGCTCCACATGTCTCTTATATACATGGCAACCTCATCCCTTACAATACTTGATTCCATTTGATTGGTCCTACTAGATGAGACCCCATTCCACAATTATCATGCAGCTAGTTAACTTTTAGGTCCTCTGAACTACATTTTAGGTTGGCTTCCATTCTATACCCACCAACTTTGTGGGTCTTCAAAACAAGGGCAAATGCCCTCCATACTCTTGCAAGGCCTGGCGCCTCCGGCCTTCCCTGATCCTAGCTTGGTAGGTTGGCTCTAACGTTGCTGCTCTCTAGTTGCCTCTTGCTAGGCTAGATAGAGGGGTTGATGCCCTCACCATTTTGTTAATGGGTACTCTTCAACACTTAGCACCACTTAGATCATGCTACGATAATGCATGCTTTCAAGTTATGTGGAAGATGTGTTCTAACAAAGCACCCTTTCATGTTGGGAACATATCACACTAGTTCCATCAAGTGATTGTCATGTTTATGATCCTTCATCAAAGATGCAACATATCAAGTTCACCCCATGATGTGTTGAGCAATGCTCTTGAAATTTGTGATGTTGTTGTGATCCTTCAAGCGATTGTGATGTTGGTGATCCTTCAAAGTTCAAGTAAAGATGTAGCATATGAAGTTCACCATAATACATTGAGCAATGCTCTTGATATAGGAGACAAGTTTTTGTGGTGAATGTTGAGGTTCAAAATATTGATGAGCATGCTAGTTCTTCTCCATCTAAAGTGCATTGTTATCAAGCATATGACTAATCATACTTTGAAGAATGAATGGAATAATGTTATAGAACGAAATTCACAATTTGAGAAAGGGTTATACTACCAAGAGCTGATAGATTTGATGTTCACATTGCTCGATCAAAATCCTAAAGGACCTAGATACTCAAATCAATGGCATTTAATGCTATAAAGTTTCAGATGGAGGTTGTTGAAGGTGATAGTGTAGTATTCAAGATTTTTGAAATTGGACGTGAGGCTACATGGATGAGATGGTTTGTGACAAATCTTGGAGTATACAGATTCGATGCTACATCTTAGAGTGGCTAAGGATGATCCCATGATGATATTTTTTGATGATCAAATTTCCATTACAATGGAAAGAACCCAAGGATTCAACATCAAAACATTATGGAATTGGGATTGTTAACTATTTCTTGGAGAACACAATAGATGTATCCTAAAAGCCTTGCCTTGTGAGAATATTGAAACGTTCTTTGTATGATGGACACCATTGAGTGATGAGGGAGTTTGATGTTTGGTCTTTCATGCGTGTGAACCCTACTTTTATGTTGGTGATCGTCGTGCCAAGTCTTACTTTGCAATCCTAGCCAACATCATGGAAGAAAATGATTGGTGACATTCTTATTAACTCGCAGCTCGGAGCTCTCCACCTGTACTTTCCTTGCACTTACCTTCCAGAGTCTCCATGCAACCTTGGTGTAGCTCCACAGAGCCCTTGCCTGGCCTCCAGTGTTAGAAAAAACCCATACTTTAGTGTATTTTGAACCAGCAAAAATGGAAAAAAACCGTCTTAAGTGATGAGAACAAGGTTATTTAAAAGGATAACATTTTATGGCAATCTTGACTTTAAGGGTATTTCCAAGATATACCTTGAAAATCAAGGCTAGATTAATAAGGTATCTTTGGCATACCGGTTAATGTTGCCTAAGGACTTTAAAACTAAAGGTTATACTAGTATTTGCATATATTATTGATGTAAATTTAAATCCAATTGGTCCATGTGGTTTGTATGAGAACCCTTGATCAAATGGATCAAGATTCAATCATCACCCTTGATTGCTCATTACATCTATGGTTCTAGTCTCTTGTAGTTTAGGTTTCTTTTCCAACGTCCCTTTTCCAAAATCCAACGTCCCTTTCTTAAACTCTAGTCTTTTCTCATTCTATCACATCTTTGCTTAATGCTCTATCCCATTGCAAATTGCTATCAGGCTTCATCTTTGCTTGTGAGCAGTGAGTCGTGAGCACTTAGACTTTAGTACTAAGTAGTGATTCGTGAGCCTGTCACATCAATCTTTAAAGGAAGCCCAAGTTCCCAAGTTCCCGAATCCCACCGACACCTTTCAAGGCTCAAGCCTCAATGTTTGCAGAATCCTGAATCAAGATTTGAGAGGCAATGAGGCATTGACAATCGTGTGATGTGAACTCCTCACTGGTCAACTCATACAAACTTTGAAGCTCAAACCATCACCTAGGACTCGTGAGTCATCACTTCAGGTACTTTCACTTTGAGCTTGTTTCATGCACATTTCATATGTTGTGTAGATTCATCATTTAAACTAATGGCCTCCCGAGTCCCCTCCTCGCTTTAGATTAGCAGCTGAAATTGAAAGAGTGTGTTAGAAGGCACTTCCATGCAAGTTCCCATCATCTCTACCATGACGATGATGAGTTGGGAACTCTGAGTTTTCACAGGTTCCCAATGCTAAGATAGAAATGAAATTGATGGGAGCAAGCACATGCTATCTCCTCTATTGCAAAATGAAAAAGGGGTGGGGGGATGCCAGGCCGAAGGAGAGGCGATGCGTGCAGTGGAGGGTGGGCATGGGGCCGATAGTCTTCCTCCTCTGCTAGTCGCCTTCAGCCTTCTAGTCATCTTGAGTCTTGATTCGCCTTTCATACCCAAAATGGCCCTTGAACCTTGAATCTCCAGACTCCAACATTCTCGATGATCAGGTCCTTCCCCTGCAATGCAAAGCTATGTGAAAAGGATGACCAATCACTCTCGGTCCTTGAAAGTTGAGTGTAATTATTAGCACCAGAAGAACACGGTTGCTCTTCTCCCCTCAAGTCTCTCAGTCTACGAGTATCCATCGAAGAGGCTTTTAAGAAGAGAAAAGATTATGTTTCCCTAAAGTCAAGAGGGTCATGGGCAATGGGGAAGATGCAGGAGAGGGTAATGACACACGGACTAGAAAGCAAGTAGGATCCAAAGCTGTGTTTGGAGCTGTGCTTGGGTGGCTATCGGAGACAATACTTGAACAGTTGCAGTTACTTGTTGCACTGCTAACTTTTGTCCCACTAAGCAATGGCCTAGAAATCTACAAATGAAATACCAAGTACCTGCTTTTGAGCGTGATAGCTATGCTGCTGTCATCAAAACTTTCTTGTGGAGTAGCAGCAGTGATGGAGCTATCATAATTCCCCTACGTGATTTGCACCATCCTAGGAACACGACAATTGCTGCAAGTGCAATCAACACTAGGAGTCATCCTTGCAAACAAAGGTAGTCAACGGTGGACTCATGAACGTCACTAAGCTATGAGCATTCTTGCTGCATAGAAAAGGATCATGATATGTTTTGTGCCTATCATAATTCCGCAAAATCAAGTCGAGCTTTGGTATAAAAGCAGGAAGCTTCATCTAAAAGGCTGATACCTTGGTCGAATGGTTGTGTCCTCTGCTACAACATGATAAATTGAAGGAAATAAGGTAGATAGCATATTAAATGATGGCCGTAGATGTTTGGAGAATGGACACCAAGCTACATAAAACAGCACAGCAATGTAGGATTCTCGACTACTTTGCACAAGGTTTAGAGCTACCTCCACAGTTGTTCCATTCAGCTAAGTATATCCAACAAGATAAACATCAACCTGAGAACAATTTCTTTCAGCTTATAACATCGCCTGGCTAGAGTACTACAATTTTGCGGATCCTGTTACTCCAAGGTGCCATTTCCCTGGACCTGTATTGTAAATGCCCCATTTCTCAAGTCTATCATGCTAATTGCAAATCGCAAATGCAGATGTGGTCTATGAATCGTGATTTGTGGTACTAGTGCCACTGCAACGGTTTGCTCTATAGAATCCACATTAGTGGCTTCAGAATTTCACATCACACATATAGAGCTCCGCTCCTATTTATGCGAGAGGGCTATAGCCTCTTATGATGGCTTCTACACAAGGAAGCCACTGCACTTGCATTTTGGGGTAAAAGCCAAGCACACGGATGAAAGTATCAAGGTAAGCCTTCTTGCACTCTGTGATTTCGTTCAATACAGTAGCAGAGTCATTGCAACCAAACATAGGCAGCTTCCACATTGTCCAGTACCTTCCATCATAGTAGCCGCTTCCATGGAAATGCTCTCTGTAAACACTTCCGATCTGGGCAGTTCAAAGTAGTGTGTTAGAAAGGAGATGGAACGATGGAAGGCATTTCAAAGTGGAGCAAGCACTCAAAATAACGAAGAGAAATTAGCTAGATCTCATAAAAGCATCCAAGGCATCGAAAATAGATACGTAAAGCGGTTAAGCAAGGGCAGACATTTGGAAAGACTACAAAGTTGAGTAAGAAATGGCACGATCATGATCAAGTGAAAAAACTAGACAAGTGGCAGCTGATAGGAACAAAAAGAGGCTGGTAGGAATGCTGTAAAACAATTTGATATGTAGTGCCTAGCCTTTTCGGCCTGTTTCCAACTTCTTGATTGTGATTGCAAATTTCAAATGACCTTACTCGCAATTTGCGAGTTAAGTATGTCACATTTTTCTCCCCATCCAATCAATTTGATGGGTTAGAAAACCTTTTGCCCCTCAAACCCCATGACCCTGCCTTGATTTTATTTTTTCTCTCTCATAGTGGTAAATCGTTAGGTATCTTGAATAGATGCCTCTACACAATGTTGAATGAAGATTCATGACTCGTTTGAACTTTGCAAGCCTATTTGATTTCTTAAAGTAGGAGGTATGCATGCCAATTTGTAATTTAAAGTTCAAGATAGGTGGTTCAAGCTTGTTTCACAATTCATAATGTCTTTGTTGCAAGGAGTTTAGCCGTGAGTGTGATATTAACATTGACGAGTCTCTTTTGAGCTGCTTTAGAGTAGATTCAAGATAGCCATGGTACATAGTCTTAGATAAATTGGCCATCAAAACAGTAAGTAGTTAAACCAACCAAAGGTGATTACATTTTTAAAATGATTTAGGCATCTTTTGATACTTTGTTAAAGTTTTTAACTTTAATGATTTGTTGATTCAATGAGCATTAAGTATTTCTGCACTCACAAGGTAGGGGGCTAAGGGGCACCATGAGCTAGGACCAAGTTTTTTAGATCCAACTGACAACTTGAAGAAAAATATGCTTATTTATTTTTTAAAAGTTTATGTTCTTGATATGCATATGCCTCATTGTTTGGTATGCATGATGTGATGTGCTCTTTCTTTGTTAATGTATTTATTGGTCCTTTGTATAGAGTAAGTTGAAATTGGTTTGGGATGCTTTATGTCAGATAGAGGCACACATTTTGTCAATGAGGTCATCCAATAACTCTTATCTGGCTTTATGCTGATCCATAGAAAGAGCACACCTTACTACCCCCAAGGGAATGGACAAGCCGAATCCACCTTTTTGATTGGTGTACGGCCTTGAAGCTGTGGTCCCACTAGAATTTGTAATACCTAGTCTATGCATAGCAGTACAAGAACGTATGAGAGATCATGCATCGCTGAAAGAAAGACTCTACTAATTAGAGAAGCATACAGAGACCAGATTAGTTGCCTACCATGCCATGACAACATAAAAACGAAGAAGGAAGGCATGGTTTGATAGAAACCTCAAAGACAAAGACATCAAGGAACGTGACCTGGTTCTACTGTACAATACCAAAGTCCATAAGGGCAAGCTCAAATTTTTAGGTCAAGGACCTTATAGAGTCAAAACAATGAATCCCATTGGAGCTATGCTACTAGAAACACTGGATGGAGTCCAGATCACAACAACAATAAATGGGAGCCGACTGAAGTACTACTATATCAACATGCAAGCATCCTCGATAATAATGAAGATTTAGGGGCCCCAAGTCTTCCATAGTTAGGACTAGATTGTTTCACGAGCACTCACTAGCATATGTACGCCTTCACACATATAGGTAGTTTCAATCAATTTCAACCTAGGGCTCATAGGTGATGATTGAGTCCTAGCTACCCTAGCTGCCCTATGATTCTCTTAGCAAATTAAGCATATAGGAGGAATGCCCACCTCACTAGTCATGCATAGCGCACCCACACGTTTTGAGCACCATGAATAAATTGCACAAATAAAAGCCCCAAGTGATACTTGTTTTGATCCACACACATGGCACCCTCATCAACAAAAAGAGTAAAATGCATTAGCCACTCACAAAAGAAACATGCACTCTTAGTACATGGTACTATATTGACATTGTCAAACTGGGACCTGATTCATGTAAATGCCAAGGTGAAGACAGTCCAATAAGATGGGAAAAAGGCCTACAACACCATCGACAAAGTGACACCATGCCAAATGGCCCAAGCCTCAACCTCAACATCCCTACTCAAATCACCAACCTGAAGAAGGACACGGTCCAGAATCACCAACCTAGAGGTCAGCACCAAAACGACCATAGCTAGTGGTTTGGATAGTGATATTGATGAGCAAATAAATGCAACATGCCAAAAAGAAATGCCATAGAACCAAGGGATACTAGAGGCAGGAGAAATTGAGCCAGAGCAATTGACTATGCAGGATGCAGGTGCAGAACACCTTGAGGACCCGACCAACAAAGAGCTAGCAACAGATGGAACAATACAGCTTGTATGGCCACGAGTCTCAACGTTCATCATGTCACCAATGCTTACAACTTCTTGCAGTCAAAGGGACTAGGTAGTATTTTTGAGAAGCTAAAATCCTTCTTACCAATACTTGCTATGACAGAATACATTTGTCAATTCATAACATCATATAAAAGCAGAGAATTGGAGAAAGATAAGTATGGCACAGTAACATATAAAGAAAAGCCCTTACATATCTACCTCAGTAGATCCACTATGCAGGAGAATTTCTCATTTCCAAAGGCATAAGAAGAATATCCAAAGAAACATTTGGATGCAAGATTGTCTGGAATTCAAGATTTATTCCCACCTAACACAAAGTCACAAAGCGAGGGAATATGCCATGATATGATTCTAGACCCCATATGCAAAGAGGCAGCTAAGTTTTTGGCTAACATTTTCAATCATTCAAGAGAGAAAAAACTATATGTCAGTAAAACCTCTTACACTCCTTGGTAGAGCAAAACTACACAACTAGACTCAACACATATCCTTGCTGCTGCTGCTAACCAATTATGTATCCACTACCCATACTAGCAAAAGCTATGTTGCCCATCTATTGGCCATACTAATTGGGTTTGCAATAGAGCAAGAGGATGACTCTACACCCCTCTCAACACAAGATATAGAGGACTTTGAAGCATTGATATTATCACCAGAATGGGAATTAGACCCTCAACCTACTCTCAATGCGGATAGCATGGAAGGGCAACAATCCAAACAGACTCCAAAGAATGACAACGTGGAACTCTACCAAAGAATACTGCAACTGAGTTCAGTCTTGCTCCTGCAACAGAAGAACTCGAGCATGGAAATCCAAGAGGATACCATTCCACATAATGACTTTGCAAGAGAGCCAAATAGCATGCCTCTCCAAGAATCACAAGTCACCAATGTTGATGACTCCACGACTCTAGAGTCACAACCCCCAAATATCTCTAGTGGCACCATACAACAGACTGTTATTCAAGAAATAGATCAAAATTCCACATGGGCACATGGGATTCAACTGTATGCCCAATACAAGCAAGGCCATAGCACATTCTAGATCATACAACATCACAGCAAATAGTTACAACAATGGTCTCAATTATTTGCTACCATGGCATCAGATGAGCTAGAAAGAGAAATGGAAAGATAGATGCTCCCATCACTCCAATCCAAGTTGCAAAGTGCCGAGACTAAAATTATGAAGCTTAAGGAAAGCATGGCAAAACAAATGCAACAATAGCTCCTTACACAAAATGCTCTAGCAGAAAGTAGAAAGGATGCCATACAAGCCACGGTTTCTCTCCAAGATAAGCACCTACAGCTATCTGATGCCTTGAACCAAAAGGAAAAGGTCAAGTTATCCCTCTCCCATATGCAAGCCACTTGTGATGATATCAAGAAGGAATTGGTGCACTTAAATGAAAGATTACTACTTAAAGAGGATCAGCTCCATGCCACATTAGACACAAACAATGAGTTGCAGAACAGCCTCAAAGAAGGTAAACATCAAATTCAAGCACTAGAGAAGGAATGCATGGCATCAAATGAGATACTTGTGCACACCAAAGCAGAACTGGATGCTCAAGAGCAAGAGATACTCCAACTCTACATGCTTAATGATCAATTTCCAGAGCATCCAAAAGCAGCTCAACAATTCAATAGTCTAAAGCTTTGCATACACCTCCACATTGGGTAAGTATAAAGATAAGTGCATGGAGTGGCTAAACCAAAAAGCAATAATTTCCAAGTTGGAAATTCAACGACTGGGTCAAGTCGATGACGATGCGGAGGGGTCAGCACAAGATCTTTTACTACAACGCATCACTAACTTATACCAAGAGCTTGTTGTGTAGTCCTCTAGCAAGAGGATCACCTTGAAGGAAGAATACGCATACTCTGGAAACACTTGCAAATCAAAGTGTTACATGCAGTATCTGGTCTTGATTGGACTAGACCAGTAAGCACAAAGACTCTCTGAGATCTATGCCAGCATATGGATTAAGACGAGAGGAATGTGTTCTATCTCTCAGTGCATGCAAATCTCATACGGTTAAAGGCTGATGCAATACTACTATATGAATGCTTGATGGGAAGCCCCCCTCTTCGAGTAGTATCCAGACTCCTACTTTTACTGCAACAATCACCAGCAACTTCCATGGGATACAACTCCCAGAAGAATCCAAAATTAAAGTTGTTAATGCCTACCAGAAGCGGCAAGGATCTGCCAAAGGAATATGTGGTCTACCTTCAATCTAATCTCCCTTATCTTGCCACTCTCTATTCTGACCTACTCACATCCCTACTTAACTCTAGTACTATCCTCCATACCTTTCCAAAAATCCATGCTAATCCATATTTCTTGCCATGCCTCTTTGCCCATGCCTCTCAACACTATCGCCTAATCCAAGAATCTAACTCCTATCATCCAATTACACCTAACTTTTTTCCAACACTTGACAATCCATCCCTTGAGGATTATCAAGTTGCTAAATCAATTTGCCCTGCTCTCCCTCCACTTTCCACCAGCATCCCTACTTGTACCTTCTCAAATTCACTACTTGCTTTGACCTCAAGCTTTTCCCCTATAACCTCTTCCTCTCCCCAAAGACCACATGTTCCTTCAATCTCCCTTGAGTTTTCAATGGAAGACACCATTAATGATTCCATCAATGAGCTTCAAGAATTGGATAATTCAATTTGCACACCCACAAGAGAGTTGCAACAAGATACAAATAGGATTCCCATGCCCAGTAATCCCATTCGTGATTTTTTGAGGCAATATGTAGTCAAGAGGAGGATGAGACCTCTCCGAAATTTCAATGAGTATCCACCAAGAACAAATCACTCCAGACATCAGCATGAAATTAAAGCCATGTCTTGCTTGGCGTAGACCAAAGCTACTCAATGAAAAGTACCTCCTTGAATACATGAAAGCTCCATCTTCCTTTCACACACATCCCACATTTGATGCGGTGCCTCGTCGCTACCAGTAAGATGCCAATTATCATGATCTAGATAATGCAGATGTTCCTCACAATTGGCCATTAATCAATAGAAACTCTAAAATCAAATGGACAAGCCAGGAAACACTCACCAAAGACTTGGACACACATACATCAATTATGCAAAGCAATTATGACAAAACACTCAAGGAAAGTGCAAGATACAGCCTTAGTAGTCATCCTAGAGGTGTCCCTCACCATTGACGACCATTTTCCCAACCTCAGCTTCAATCCAAATCAATAGATAGATGCTCAAACAACAAGTCACCTCTTTCAAAGGGCCATATCTCTTCAAGGTCATTATGTGTGCTTGTTTGAAGAAATGGTTGACATTGGCTTCTTAAAAACTGAGCAAGCAATCTACGGTGTTCATGGATTACAAGGAAAAGATCAACAAGAAGCTCGCTCCATCTATCACCACCGCCATCTTTACCATACTCATTGGGTAAAGACAATCGCATGACAACATCGTCTACAGACCCAACCATAACCTGAGGATGGGTAATCAAATCAGTCCATGGGAGTTGTTAACCTGTGGCAACAAGGGCCAGAAGTCCACTCCAGGACAACAACTATGAGAACATTGTGTGTGTAGAGTAGTGGCAAAGCTCCGCTTGTAATATCTTGAGCCTGAAAGATAGTATGATAAATCTTAAAGGATGAGGATAGCTAAACTCCTCTCTAGAAAAGATCCAATCATACTTCCAAAATCAGGATCTAGACAGAGAAAGACTAAAAGCCGACACTTTCGAAGGTCCCCCCACTTTGTGTAGAGACCCAAAAGGTCCCCGCACTTTGTGTAGAGACCCGAAAATTCCCCCCATTTTGTGTAGAGACCCAAAAGGTCCCCCCCAAAAGTGAAGGGACTCTTGTCCAGAAGGTCTCCTACAAAAGAGGTCCCTACCTACGGATTGTGTAAAGACCAACATGTATAAATATCTCTCAATGGAATGAAGCTCTGACTCTTTGGGGTTCAGTGTTCAAGCTCACTATTGTGTTCATGTGATTGATCTCCATTGCGCCCATGCTCTCTTACACTATCGTGTTCTAGCATGCCCTTACCCTTGCACTCTCTACCCTTGTACTCCCTCCTGCTCCTCCTCCTTCCTCCCTCCTCCTCCTCCTCCATCTCCTCCTTTCTTCTCCTCCTCCTCCCTCCCCCTCCTCCTCCCCCCTTTCCTTCTCCTCCCTCCTCCCTCCTCCTCCTCCTCCCTCCTCCTCCCTCCTCCTCCTCCCTCATCCTCTTCCTCCTCCCTTCTCCTCCTCCTCCGTCCTCCTCCTTCCTCCTCCTCCTCCTTCCTCCCTCATCGTCAACCCTTAACCCTCGAATCCACGAAGAAGACTAGCTCTCCACTCCTCAACCTTTGACTCCTCCTAAACCATGCAACCCCCTATGAACCCTGGAACTCCTAGTTAGCTCTCTCAACCCTATCTCCCTTTCAAACCCTAAAACCCTCTTCTAAACCCTTGAACTCCCATGGAGGCGAGAGCCTCCATCATCATTATAATCAAGCCCTCTTTCTCATTCACGTGCGCATGAGACCTGCTTTCCATGCTTTAGCCTACACCTCTCACTAGAACATGACCCAAGGACCTATGCTACAACAAATGACAACACGACTATAGGTGACCAGCACCCTTGGAACCTACACTTGGTAAAATAGAGACAACACCGATGGGACTACATCCTTGCAGTGATGGATAAGGTAGGCTTTTGGCCTTGGATTCTTGCAGAAGGTTTGTTGTTTGTTTAGTAATGCGTCAGCTGTCTATGTCTTAATGGGGGCACAGTTGGCAACTTGAAATCGAAGAAGTCCATCTGCCAAGGTTGCCCACTAGCACCCATCCTCTATGCTATCGCCACAGTGCTACTGATGACCATGCTTAAATCAAAAGTGAATAGTGGGGCGAGATCAAAAGTCCGATGAGTAGTTTTCCCATCAGTTGTTTGCAGACGACACGATCGCGCTAGTCCAGGAGGATCAAGGGAGCGTGGCCAACCTCATGAACATCATCATGATCTTTAGCAAAGCATCGAGGTCGAAGTGCAGTTGGACCAAGTCCTTCCTAATCCGATCCAATCCAAACCCTACGCCAGACTGTGGGTCAAGGATATAGGAGCAAAGGTGATCCCAAGAGGGCAAATTGTTAGATATCTAGGAGGCCCTCTAGGTGTTGACGTGTCTCTCAGGCAACGTTTTCTCTAGTTCAAAGAGAAAATCAAGGCAAAGCTCAGGAGCTAGAATGGAGTCTGCTTAAGTTGGAACACCTGGTGCCTAGTGATCTAGCATGTTCTGGCAACATCACTGACCTATGTGGCCTCACTGTGGCACTTTAGAAAAACCCACTGGCAGGAGATCGAGGCAATGTTCCATGCATTCTTGCAGTCTCCGTAGCAGCAAGGTAGGAGAAGATGCACTACATCCCTTGGGAATAGCTAAAAGCCCCAAAGCTTAAGGGAGGAATTGCCCTCCCAGATATAAAAATCAAGAACCTGGCCCAGGTTGGGAAACTCCTAGCTCTCGTCTTTTTGGCAAGCCCACCCCTTGGATAGAACCAGCAAAGGCAAGGATTGAGGATTCAAAAGGCGTGGGAGGGAGACAATGGCATGGCCTATCATGGTATGACAAATTAGTATCAGCTTTCCTGGTCAAGATCTTTGGCTTCGACCTGTTGGTAGGGCTCGTGACGGCTTGGAAGGTGTGCATTGACCACCTTGTATGGAAAGGAAGAGCGGGCCTCAAAGGCAATGCCAGTCTCAGGGATTTGGTGGAGAAAAGCTCCAAATAGATATGGGGAGGCCTTTGCCTATCATGACATCTGGCGAGCCGAGCCCTATTCAAAAAAGTTTTGGCCATGTGGGCAGATATGTGGGACCCGACCAAGGCTGATTGGAAATCCATCGAGGTCCTGAAAGCTCAATTTTGAATGATAGACGGGGAAGCCAATTTGACCAGGGCTATCTTGGAGAGAAGACTGGCCAACTAACCCAATAAGGGCTAGGGATCAGATTGACTCGCAATAGCGCCTGAGGAAAACCCCCTTGAGAAAGATCTCAGCAAGGTTGATTTATAGGCGCCTTTTTCCTATGCAGAATGCCACACCATGGTTGAACAAAATATGGGGTTTAAGACGAGGCTAGACCTAGTGGAGGAGTAGGCTTACCAAAATTTGGAAGGGATGTCAGATGGGAAAAGCCATGTTTCTGCTATGGAAAATTCTCAATCAGTGCTGCCAGTGAGGGCAAAACTTGCCAAGAGAGTAGCCGTGGACCCAAGATGCAGACTCTGTGGCAAGGCAATTGAAGACATGAGGCACCTCTTTTGGAAATGCCAGGTAGCCAAGGAAGTCTGGCACATGATTCAATCGACTATCTGTAGCACGGGACTTATGTCCAGGTTCGACATAGGCCACCAATGGCAGATCTTGCTCTTAGGGGATTCCTCTAGAATGCCATTCACATTAGCTGCAAGCTGGCTGTACATAAGGGCGGCAGTCCTGCTGGTAATCTGGAAAGTTTGCAATGGTAACATCCCCAAACATAAGGTTCAAGTGGGCTTTAGATCCTTAGCCATTGGTGTGGTTACCAAGGTTCTCCTTAGAGACTTTGGACATATCCTAGATACCTCAGACCCGGTGGCCAGCCATGCACTTCATTCAGTCAAAGCCAATGTTAAGGTAGGGTAGAGTAGACCACCTAACTCAGTGCTCAGCGTAGGCCATGGCACCCACCACTCCAAGCCAAATTTTTTATTGGTCTCCTTTTTTTTAGGACTGACCATCCTCCTTAATACACTCGGCATTTGAATTTTTTTATTTTATTTTTTTTGTAAAGTTCATGTCGGGTTGTATTACAAGTATTACACATGCATGTCCTCCACTCACTTTGAAAGCCTACAATAGAAAAAATGGCATTGTCTCTTGTACATGAGAGGGCAAGGCAGAGGACCCTATTTTTTTCTCTCAGCAGCCCACAAGAGGGGAAGGGGGAGGACCCTAGTTTTTTTCTTTGTCTTGAATTATTCTACTGATGGAATTTGATCATAACCTATCGCAAGTGGCTTACAATGCCATGAGACATTCTAGTGGATTCTAGAAAGAACAAGCATGCCATTGACTATTTAAAGATGAGGAAGGGCAAACACTTTTGATGGTCGGCATGGAGCATTCCAAGTTGAATGGCATCTTGACTTAGTAATCTATTTGATGAACCCACTCTCTTTTGTAGAACGTGATGCAAAGAGCATTCACCAAAATTAGGCCCTCTTTCAATTCAATAGAATTAATCTCCCTTTCAATCACTTTTGAGTATTTGGTTCTCTTGCCTATGCTGATGTTCCAGATGCACCAAGAAACAAGCCTGATGTCAAGTCAATCGAGTGCATCATTACATGGTATATAGAAGAACCAAAGGCATACAAGCTATATGATCTAATTAAGTAGAGAGCGATCATATCCAAAGATGTTATCATGATGAGGCTTTGTCCTATTTTGATACTCCTACGACATTTCTATACCAACTCACCTATCTATTCCAATGATACAAATGATTCCTTTGCCTGCACCATCAGAGGGAAGGTCTTTGATAAAGTGGGCATGACCAATGCAATGCTCATCAATAACATTCCAAAGAGTTTTGCAAATCTCAAAAGATCCATCCACCATCAAAGGAACCTGAAAGGTGGACTATAAGAACAACTTTGCATTCATGGCCAAAGTGAACGAACTAGAAGAACCAACCTCTTTCAAGAAGTAGCGCAAGTTTTAGAGTAGTAACATGCAATGGGATGAAGAGTACCATTTGTTCTTCTTCAAGACCAGACTTGGACTTTGATAGATCACCTTACAGAGAAAAATCCCATAAATGGATTTACAAAGTCAAGCTCAACTCAAATGGAGAATTTGACAGATACAAAGTCAGGTTGGTCACTATGGGATATGTCAAAGGGTCTAGCATATATTATGAAGACTTCTTTGCACTAGTTGCAAAGATGACCATAACCAAGATAGCTATATCCTTAGCTCCACACTTTGATTGGTGCCTTCCTCAATGATTTTTTGTATGAAGGAATTTATATGACACAATCTCTAGGACATATTGTCAATGGCACAGAAAAGAAAGTCTAAAAGTTGCAAAAATTTATTTATGGTTTGAAACAGGTGCCCTAAGCATGAAATGCATGGATTGACAACATCATTTCTTGGCATTTGTCTTTAAACCACGAAATTCAAATCCATCCCTCTACATGAAGAAGACTATGGAAGACATCGTTCTTGTAGTTCTTTATGTTGATGACTTGATCATCACTATTTCCAATGGACATCTTATCTTAAAAGCAAAAATTCAGCTCATCTTGGAGCTTGCCATGATTTTCCTGGTATAGAAATAGGTGAGTCTAAGGATGCCATGGTGCCCCCATGGTGTGCTAGAAGAAGAAGCTTGCTCTCATGCTGCTATCATATCTTGAACTATTTCTTTGAAGGTTAGATTAGTCCCACAGGTTCTCTACTATGATTAATAGCTATGTTTTTTTGGATGTTATATGGTTTTGGAATTTTGAATTTGGTATCACTTAGAAGCCAAAGGATGTACATGTTATATTCGCTCATTTGTTCATACTGACTGATTATCATATTCAACTTTCCACCCCTTATGATTAGGGTTAGGGATTGTCCCTCTTCCCTAAGAGTCCTATATAGATTAGGGCAATTCACACTGTTTTGTAATACCTCCTTTTAAATTGCAGTATACAAGTAGATGGTGCATGTAAAAATATATTTTTGGATTTTCTTGGTGCATATGATAGAAGCCAAAACTAAAAAAGCACAAAGCTGAAAAGATCAGAGTATTATGTACTGAACACAATAACTATAGAGCATGTATTTATAGTGAGTACATTTTTATCAACTATCTTTCACGTCCCCCTCTTAAGTTGCAATTAGTGAATACTAAGCTGATGTCAAAAGTGTGTGAACTTGTCGAGGGAAAGTCGCTTGGTGAAGAGATCAGCAACTTGTTCTTGTGTTGTATAGTGAACCAGATCTATCTCTTCATTGATGTCTATTTTGCGAATGAGTGAGAATGAACTTCATTGTGTTTGGTTTTGGCATGAAATATATGGTTTGTTTGCAATCAAATGTTAATCATATTACTAGAATTGAGTAATAAAGGGCCTTGAGAAAGGATCACAATCTCCAATAAAAGCATTCTGAACTAAATTGCTTCACATCACTATTGGTGTTCCTCTGAACTTTGCCTCGGTGGAAGCCAAGGCCACTATTGGTTACTCCTGTTGTGCAATGACAAAGATTTGGAGCCAACCTTGAAGCTAGATCCACTAGTGGATCTTTGTCATTTACACTTTCTACCAGGGAATCTGTGCTTCATTAGATACCAAAAATGGGTAAATGAAGACTCCCGTCATGATGATAAGGATGCAGTCGAAAGCCATTAAGTGGATGTGGGATAATGCACCCTCATAGATCCGCAAGATAGAACAAAGTAGACCCACACTCATGAAATATCCAGAAAGGTCTCGACCACTGCAACTTCAACTTCCCCCCGGCATCCACCCTAAACGATGACTATTGAACAGCAACACCAATTGTCCACGATCAAATAGCTTTTTTTTCAAAGCCAAATCCACCCTCCACTTTTGCCTTGCTTGAACCTCCAGGGTAAGATAATATCTTTCCATCTGTATATTATCCAATTAATCTAGCACATCCAGACGAAACACCATAGACTCCTGCGGAAGAAGCCTATCCTCCACCGCAATCCGCAAGCTCGGAACCACATGCTCGATTGGTGTGTTAGTCAGGCAGCATACATGATGATGTGAATACAAGGTTAGAAGATTGCTTGCCTCATGTTTTTTATTTATGAACTGAAGCTTGAAGATGAGTTTCTTTGTTTGAACATTCTAAGAGGATGATGCTCTATCTTTCTCATATGCCCCCCCACTCATGTTTTTGATTTGGTCATTTAAAACACTTTTCTTAAATTACTTGAGGTTCTGAATGGCAAGGTCCTCTAATGCTTTGAAAACATGCCTAGCATTTTCAGCATGTATTCTGTCAATTTCATTGTTTATAGGTGGTAGAGCAATATTTTTGTTTCTCTCATTGGTGGTCTACGGAAACCAAGCCTGCATCGCTTCTTTCTTTTTAGGCAAGTTCTTCTATGTCTGCTCTTTTGGATTTCTTTCTCCGATATATGTAGAAGCATGCTATCTATTGTTATGTATTCATCTATGAATTTGATGATATTGTCTCAATAGCCAAATTTTCAAATGTAGGGGCATCATGTATCTATAGTGAGCCATGGTCATGTTAGCTTACTCTATTTTGGAATTCAGCAAAGAAGTGGTCCTCAAGTGCACCAATTATGGATTCATCTTTTCGCACGAGATGCTTAAGTAGCATCCTTAATGAACACTACATGCACATAATGAATTGTCATTCACCAATAGAAAAGAGACAAACACAATCACATGGGCAGCTCTAAAGGGAGATGCAGAGCATTTAATACTATGGAGACTATCTCCTTCCATCTTCACAGTGCTTTCGACAATCATTAGAGCCTCCACTGGATTACAAAATTCTTCCATAGAGCAATCCCAATTTTCAACCTCTTGTCTAATTCCAGCAGGAAATTGTTCACCTAATGAGGACAAAAGAAAGCAAGGTTAGTCATCCATTGACAACAATAGTTGAATCAAAATACGAATCATAAAAAACTTAGAATCTTGCATTGGATCAAGAATTGGGTTGCAAGGAATCAAACTACAAGACATGGTGTCAAGTGTATCCATTGGATCGTGGACGGGTCCTGCATGCAATGGGTCATCGAACTTTCCCAGTTCTATAACACAACATAGGTCCTCAAATCAAGAAATCCCTAAATGAAATGAAGGAATGAAGGAAGGAAAACATGAAAGAAAACGTGCAGCCGGTGAGGAGAGAGTACCTCATTTGAAGTTCAAACTGCCACTTTCCATTGTTTCGGAAGCCATGGTCAAAGAAGAAGGTGCACTAAGTATTGTAAATGAAAGGAAGAGACAAACAATGCAAGACTGCACAGGGCTTCCTTCACTTATATAACCACAACCACGACCAACACTCACCGCCATCAAAACCACAACCAATTGAGAAGGCCACCAGAATAGGAAAGAACCCCATACCACAATTGGTTTTGGCAAGGAAAGTGGGCTCAGTACGCATAGCAATCGAATGCATACAAAGGAAAGGGAAGCACTGCAGCACTAGAGTAGTGCCCTCGCCAACTTGAATAGAGGATGGAATGTAGCTCAATTGATCATGTTTATAAAATAATGATGGAGAGGAAAGGGCAAACTTCATACTCAATTAACCATGCTTATAAAACAATTATACTAAAGCTCCCATCCTCCATGGAGGGAACTAAAAGGTATGGGAAAATGCCCAGTTTTTAATAAAATTATAGTGTAGAAGGGTTTGCAACCCAAAATCTGCCTTTTTGAACTTGTACGAAAGGATGGGCTTTCTAGTTTCTTAAGCATTATTCAAAAGGATAGACCAAAAGGGCGAAAACAAAAAAGGGCAATTTTAGCATAGATAGAAAAATTTTCCTTTTAGGAAAATTTTGTTCTTTAGGGAAATGAAAAATGTAGAATTAGGCCACCCTTTCCACCTACTTTTCGATAGTGCAAGGGGATTATGAGGGGATGAAAAGGGATTTTTCTAGGAAACCTAGATGAGGGGATTTTTGAAGAGATCTATAAGGGGATGGTGGAGGGGAGTTGATAAGAGAATTCTTGAGGGGATGGGTGATAAGAAAACTTTGCAAGATCTCGCAATTTCTCAAGGCAAGTGCACATATAGGGCACTCAAGCAATCCACTCACAACCCTTATGGAAGGCGACATCAAATTTTCGACACTTGACGATTTGGATCCTCTTCAATATAGACAACTCATTGGTAGCTTGATTTATTTGACTATCAGTAGGCCTAACATCTATAACTAAGTTGGTGTGCTCAGTCGATTCATATAGAATCCCAAGAAGCTTCACCTCATAACAGCAAAGAGAGTACTCAGATACACATGGGATTAAGGATTGCATTATGGTGAGTCATTGGACTTACACTCCCATCTCCAATTTGCAATTTTTGATTGCTTGAGGAAAAGAAAGAGCATTGTCATCCACAACATCCTATACGTATCACATGCCTAAGGATAAGCCTTTTTGGGATGCACTAAGAGAAATGGGCTGATTAAATACCTTGCTCTAGTGTATATTCAGTGATAAAAGAAAAATTCCCTCATTGGGAGGTACTCCAAATGACAAAACTTTGCTTTCCAATACTAGATGAGGGCCATTGCATATGGGCATTCAAGTATATGGTTAAAGATATGTCCATCATCTTTTTGTTTTTTTTTAAATTTCTACAGAGCGTCTAAAAGCAAATCTATAGGCACATCTGTCTGCTATATAGATGTGCCTATAAATGTGGGTTTGTAGATGTGCTAATAAATGTGCAACTAGATGCACCCGTAAGTTTTTTTTAAAGTTAAGGAAATGTGTCTGTGTGCTCTGTGTTGTTGTGCTTGGTTATTGCACATTATACTCCCTCTCAAAACAAAATGCTTTGTAAACCATGACCCAACTTGTGTGGATGTGAGGGTATCAACAAATGTGTGATCCAAGCCATGATGGAACAACGTGCCAAAGATGCCAAAGATCAAGCCTATAAAACAATGATGAAAATGATGTGTTGAAAATAGACAAGAATCTGTACAAGGATGATTGTATATGTGTAGGAACCAATGATAAAAATCAATTAATGATACTTTACAAGGGTATCATTGAGTGATGAACTAATCACTGCCAAAGTAATAAGGTGCTATAATTATAGATCTAAGGATACTAACTCCATTAGGAACAAGTGGAGTGTTTTAGGAAATGGCTCGTTGGGATTATTGGAGTTGGATCTCCTCTAAGGTTGTGCAAGTCTACAGGTAGACTACACATCGATATGACAATGCAACAACAAATTTATGTTCGTTCATTTTATGTGCTGGTTTAAAGAGGTTGCAATGGATCATGATGTGATTTCAATTATTAGTCTTAATGTATTTGAACTTTTTTACGGCTAGATATCAAAACCAGATGTAACCATGATATAGTGCATGAGTTAATGAGCATTTTTGCTTTCTATAGCACTGTAAATTCCTCATGGAACAAAAGCTATGGCTGTTAGAAAATTTGCCAGACTTTGTCCAAGAAGAGTGGTAAAAATGGATATGAAATGCATGGTGATGTGGAACTATGTGTGCATATGCTGCATGAAAAATTGCTAGGCTTTGTCCAAGAGGAGGGGTAAAAAATGATGAGGTGTAATGCATAGTGACATGGAACTATGTGTGCATGTGGTGCATGAAAATGTGATGTAGCACATGATGATATGGTAGCATGCCATGTGGCTATTGATGTGGCAACTGAGGTGGCCCTAACGATGTGGCACTACCATGTGTGCTAATGATGTGACAATTGTTGATTATGATGATGATGTGGTAGTAAGACATGGCTATTAACATGGCACTATGTAGCTGTGCAAGTTGATGTGGCCTATTACCTAAACCTAGCTACCATGTGATAGCTTACCACATGGCCTATATGGAAACTGGGAAGGTTATGGAGAAGCTAAAACTACAACACAATGAATACAAATCATGGTGATTGCTTTGTTGCTTTTGTCCAGCAAATGCGCTTCTTATTCACTATTCAGAACCACTTGTGGTTAATTTGCAGAAGGAGGGAGGGCGAGATGGTGTTATTACGAGCGCTGCTCTCTTCTTTATTATAGTTTCTATTGTATTGAATCTTATTATTGCTATTGCCTAAATTTCTTTCATAAGTCTATTGTGATTGCATTCTTGCTCTCTTTACTTTCTCGTACATTTGTTTGCGGCTCCATTGAGCTTGACACTTGCTTATTGCTTGTGTGTGCTTCCTTTATCTACTCTAAGGTTGTCTTGTTTTGTGGTCAACATCACTCTACTTCTTATGTTGTCTTGCACCTCTCATTACTTTTGTTGCATCCTTGTTGGGCTCGTGCATTACTATTGTGTGTGCCGTTGCTATGCATCATTATTGTTGCTTTGTTGTTGTGTGTGCCATTGACTATTTGTTGGTTGACTTCTTATACTTTGCTTGTCTTCCTCCTGCTATTTTCAATCACATTGTGGAACCTCATCTTGGTAGTGTCTTTGCATTGGTGCTAAGTTTTATAGGAGTCATTGCAAGTTTATTGTGTAGATGTTTCTTTGTTTGTTTATGCACTTGCAGGCATAGACACTCTGCCTTGCTAAGTCTAATGGACATGGTTTTCTTTCAACTTGGTTGTTATTACCATCAACTATAGTATTCCTTTTCTCTCTTATTAAATATTTGCAAATAAGAGAAAAGAAAAAGGATGCAAAATTGTTGAGAGTTGTGGTGCCATGAGCACATAGATTAAAGGGCTAAGGTATGGTATAGGAAAGAAGTAAAGTGGCCACCCTAGGATGTGGACTACAAGATGTGGAGATGTGGATTGAGGATATCCATAAGGAGAGATGTGGATGAGAGGATTCCACATGGTTGACTATTCAAAGGGCACTCTCTATATAAGAGGCCTATCATGTATTGTTGAGTACAAGTGAAGAAAAGCACATTCACTCAAGATTCTCTTTATGAGTCCAAGCTAATCTATCTTGGAACCTAATTGACTTGAGGTACATGTCATGAGCACTCTCTTCATCATGGTTCCACACAGGTTCCATCCACCTTAAACCGCTCCATAGATCCTGAGGTACGCATGTTTTCTCATGGTATCACAGCTTAGGTTTAGCTAATCCTAGATTGAGATTGAGAGAAAGAGATATTCATTCATTCTTTGAGAGATTTCCGTCATTTGAGATGTTTCCGTTCACATGAGAGAGAGCGCTTTTGGAAGCGAGAGTTGTTAACTATCCTCTTGAGAGATATTCTGAGTTCAGTAAAGTTCTCTGTAAGAAAGACTACTCATCAGTTGTAGACTCCTAGCTCTACAAATGGCCTTCACTCCCGGGCTCGGTGTAGTCTCCTCGAGCTACAGCTCCAAAATGGCTCCAATCCTTGCATTGATGTAAATGCTTGCAAGCCGGCAACTCATTAGCCACTGTGCCGACACCCAGCAGTCGACTATCCTAGCAAGCAGCAAAGCAAACAAAACAGCCTCCTAAGCCATAGCCATAAGCTAACTCCGATGAACGGCCTCCTCATGGCATCTTAGGCTTGCACACGGTGCACCTTCATCCAAGCATCTCCATAGCCAACTATGCTACATCTCTTCATTAACTAGTAGCCTCTCTAGAGCCTCGCTATGCCAACAAAACCTTCGTTGCTCAGCAAGCGGTTCAATGATCATCTCCACAGCATATTCGTATGCAACACCAAAGCAAGGCGGCTCAACCAACTATCTACCAAAGCTCTAGCGACAAATGACTCCGTGCCGCTTATGCTAAGGCTCTGCCTTTAGCCAACTTCAATGGTGACTCTACAGTAGCACATGGAGCTCATGAGCTCCCTCATCACCTTCCAAAGGTTCATCTGGCAGTAAGTGGCTGCTCTTCTACGACTCACGACGGTTCCAGCAACTCCTGCAACTCCTAGCCACTGCCAATGACGCTTCCAAACGCTGCACATTGACCAGAAACCGTGGCTCCTTCTCCAACTGCCTCCATCAAAGGGCAACAGAAATTCGCTCCCACACGCACTCAACTTGGACTACCAGCCTCCATGCAATCGTGCCTCCAAATGAGCCCATGGGTAAAACCTCTGAAAGCCGCTCCCTTCGCATCAGCTCCATAAATGCTGCCTCCGTCGCCATCGCTGAGTCCTCAAAGGCTTTGTCTTGCTAAGGTTTGCTCTGCATGACACGTGGTAATATTGAAACCAAACCTAAGAGATAGGGTTGGTTCAGCTACCTTGGTTAGATCAAGCTACTTTAAGCCAACCTTGGTTAGAAAAGGTTTAGTCAAGTGGTTAATATTAAACAATGGTTAGGAGTGTCTAGAGTTAGGCAAGTTTGGTCATTTTTAACCAGGGTGGAGTTTACTCTAGGTTAGCCTTCAAGACAAGGCTAGTTAACTAAGCTGGGTTAAAAGATCACTACAGTGCCACCCAAGCACAGTCCATGCAAGCAGCATATGAACCCCTGTGCCACATCATCAAGGCCCCCTCTTCTTTACATAAACTTCGACAAGGCATAACTTACAATCTAGGAAGAATTTGGACACGCTTCAAAAAGGAAAAGTGATCTTATTTTTGAGCTCTACGCGCCTATTAGATCAAAATCATTGTTAGCAATTAGACACTACCAATATTGAAAGAAATCAATTGGTAAGACCTTTGCAACAAATGACAAATCAAAGCATGAGTGCACACATCATTGTCATAAGCATGCCAAAAGCACAAGTGCATGAGATGACCATAACACGAAGCATGGCATCCACACATAAAGCATCAAGGCACATGGAAGAACAAAGCATCATGCATGAAGCTACACAAGGAAGAAGATTGTAGATTGAAGAACCAGCAAGTCAACTACACAGCATCGTCATCAAGCAATGAGCCAAAAGGTGACATCAATGGAATGTATTGAGAAACAAATACCTTGCCAATCTTGCCTATATTTTGTAAATCAAGCCTGACCACCTGAGAGTAGCTATGAAAGCACCCAGGGGAGGTATTGGCATGTAAAAGCCACACTTGACCAGGTCACCTTAAGTAGCAATGCATACACTAAGGGGAGGTGATGGAATGTAACTCACATCTGACCACCTTGTAGTAGCCAAAAGATCATGGCACCAAGGGGAGGTGTTGAGAGTTGTGGTGCCATGAGCACATAGATTAAAGGGATAAGGTATGGTATAGGAAAGAATTAAAGTAG
This sequence comes from Dipteris shenzhenensis, assembly GCF_047967505.1. Taxonomy (NCBI): domain Eukaryota; kingdom Viridiplantae; phylum Streptophyta; class Polypodiopsida; order Gleicheniales; family Dipteridaceae; genus Dipteris; species Dipteris shenzhenensis. The sequence goes on from NC_141618.1 coordinate 908,964, forward strand.
CCACCCTAGGATGTGGACTACAAGATGTGGAGATGTGGATTGAGGATATCCATAAGGAGAGATGTGGATGAGAGGATCCCACATGGTTGACTATTCAAAGGGCACTCTCTATATAAGAGGCCTATTACGTATTGTTGAGTAAAAGTGGAGAAAAGCACGCACTCAAGATTCTCTTTATGAGTCCAAGCTAATCTATCTTGGAACCTAATTGACTTGAGGTACATGTCATGAGCACTCTCTTCATCATGTTTCCACACAGGTTCCATCCACCTTAGAGCGCTCCATAGATCCTGAGGCACGCATGTTTTCTCAAAATTTTGAGAATCAAAATGGCTCATGCTTCTTTACTAGAAAATGGCTCATGCTGCTCTACCAAAATTGCTCATGTTGCTCTACCAAAATAATAGCTCACAAAAGATAATGCTATATAGAGCCTTAGGAAAAACTCAAAATTCTCTCAAAACAAAAATGAAGAATTTAACAAATCTTCCATAAGGAAAAACATCACTCAAAGGAAGATAACTCAAGCTCCATAAATTGTAATGGAGAACTTCTTGAAGCACATTTGAGAGGGAAAAAGGTGTAAAAGATGAGCTTTTAAAAGATGAAGCTACCTTAAGAAGAGGCCTTTTTGCCTCAACAAAATCAAGGCTTGCATTCTCTCACAAAGGATAGAGCACTTGAGGCTCTAATACCGTGTTTGAGGAGGGGAGCGACAATGGAGTGCACAAGAGATGACTAGGTACACACTATGTTGTATTGTAATAAAACTAAAACATATGCATGTCCATCCCTTAGGGTTAGGGTTAGGTTTCTTGCTAAGCTCTCATCATCCTTTCTATAATAGTGTATTTTACACTACTCTTAACGATATAAAGTCATCACCAATAATGCAAAAAATGTTTAGGCAAGCGGTCACCACCATTTTAGGCAAGCGATCACAATGTAGGCGAGCAGGCATAGTCTAAGCAAAATTTTGTGAGTGACTAATGTTCTCTATGACACGCTTGTGTATGAGATAAGGTACTAACTGATGTTATCCATGTCTTGACTTGTGCAAGAATGTGCCTTCTATCAATGAGTTAGGGAGGAATCTAAGAAGAAGGGCTCTAGCAAAGTAGCGCATCGTTGGCTCAGGCATGTCGAGATCTTTCAAGTATATAAACTAGAATGTTGCATTAATAAAAGAAACAATTTTTAAGTTCCCCAAACATTATTTCAAAACAACAAAATAATATGTCAAGCTCCCTTGAACAAGCATATCTCCTTTATCCAAGTAACTCAAGGATATGTTTTTCATCCCACTTCTTAAGCATCATTTGTTCTAGATTTTTCATGTGATGAGTTACTAGATGCACAACATGATGATCGATCATTAAAGAGAAAGAAATCAAAAGATATCTTATCTTGATTAATAGTATTAGGATCTTAAATTGAGAACTTGTTGAGAAAATATTCAATGTGGGTATATAAGATAGTTGAATCTTTGAGACTTGGTATAAAACCTTCCAACCTTATGTAGACATGAATAAGATCTACAAAAGGGGCCTCTGAAGATAAGAGATTGCCAACATGTGCTCCCCATACTTGACTGAGACTTTGGCACCTTCACAAATAAGAACCCTCCCCTTCAACGAAGGAATTTGTGAGATGAACTAAACCTCATTGCATGTGTAGTAAATTGGTCATGCTCAATCAGAATTCACATGTGTGCCTCCGCAATGGCCACATTGGAACTCCACCAATTTCATGTTTAGGTTCATGAACCATAACATGCTGGACACCTACATAAAACAAAAGCAACCATGATTTACAAAATCATGCAATAAGGTGAAAGAAACAACTTTGGAAAGTTCTGACCACACATCCATAGCCAAGACTCAAGACTTGGCTCACAAAAACTTGGTCAACTCCTCTTTCTTGTCACCATCTAACATATTTGTGAGGATTGTGAAGTCAAACACGCGTTCTTGGCCCACATGTATGAGAAATTCTTGAGCATGTACATTACAATCCCATCTTTGTTATACCCTTAAATGAGTCATGCAAAATTACTTTAACACTCATTCACAACTACCACACAGGCAATGTTGACAAATTATGTGCACAAAATACAATTCAAGCAATTTTCTCGATATGGCTACTCACACAACAGCATGGTCCTCAATCGTGGGTCCACCAGCAATGGTCAATTGATCAGCTACACCACCAACAATATCTACCTTGATCACAACAAAGGATATTGTGCCCATTATTGTGGATATCATGCCCTTCAAAGACATAACCCGAGTCACTGCCATGACACTTATGTGGTGATAAAGTGATTTGGAAGTAGGGTGAATGCTTCTCCTTTGACTATTATGGTTATTGCATCAACATGTAGACAGTTAGAATGTTGTCCCCATTCACTCATTGCCTTCTTCAACACTATGTCTCCATTAGTCCTATAGAAGGACTCGATCTATAATAAGTCCTTGAATTGTTGCACATATGGATGAGGAGCACCAACATGATGGTGTCATATTTGTGTTTATCAATCAAATCTGCCCTCAAGCACATGGCTTACCTAGGGTCGCTTGCCTTATATGTGCCATACTTGACTAACACTCTTTCCTTTAAGTGAGCCTATGCCTTATGCAATCTATGATTTGACTAATGTAGAGCAATGGCAAAGAGTTACCCCCTCATTAATTTGGCGGTTAAGGGAACTGGTGCTTGGGCGTTGGCACAGGGTTGGTGCCAAGTAATACTAAGGGTGATACCACCCATGGTCTTTGTTTGTCCCCATAGACAAGCTAGCCTCATTGTCACTTTCTTTCTTTGTTGAAGAATCCCTACTTGCTACAATATTATGTGGAAGATGAATAAGGAAACTATTACATATCTCAATCGATTAATTGCATTTGGTTTGTCTCGTGATGACATCTCATTAGATAAACTTTTTCTTGAAACCAAAACACGAACATGTTAATTGTATGATATAGGGGGAAAGTGTGAAACATTGACAGCACAGTTAGGAAGATGTAGGCCACTGAACGGAGCTACCAGATCACAGAATGAATGCTTAAAAGATTGTCTTCAATGGTATGCTAACAATCGTAGTCGATAAAGAAAGCTTGCTGATGTTTGGGTCATCTATAACGTGCATATGGAACAAACAATGATATGCTATCGACTGGTCCCAAAATCATCTTGAATCCATGTAGGACTTTTGCCGACAATTTTAAGTATAACAAAAGCTTGCCGCTAGTATAGTCCACGACACCATGCGCTAGCAAAGATTTGCTCACAATTGACCTAAGATACACATCTCAATGTAAATTTCTCTCTAGACTAGTGCGGATGTGCAGGTGATGGTTTAAGGACTCTTGCGCTCTTGTCAACACTCATTTGCAGGGACTTAGCATGGAAAGACTTATGTGATCACCCCTTATAAAATGGGCATCGATCGGGTGTGGAAGTGATGGTGTAAGAGATCTTGTGCTCCTATCAACACTAATGCATAGGGACTTAAGCATGAAAAGACTTGTGCAATCA